>NC_049210.1:16924069-17041569 GCF_013347855.1 Anguilla anguilla
AAGCCATGCTGACAGTATCACTGTATGTTGTAAAATGCTACCATATGATTTACTCAGATTTGTATGAAGATATCTATCTACAGAATTCACTTAACTTGAAGTGCCCTTTTTCAAAGATATTTTTACATTGCACAATCTAGAAATGTCTGAACACAATGCTTTTATCTATAATAATACTGAAATTTGAATTGTAGCTTAATTCTGCCGTTCAAAACATAAAATTCACAAGCATAGACCTGGAATCGTTTAAGAATGACAGTATCTAATACAGTTTATTGTTAATATTAAAGACCAGTTTTGATCAATGTAAATTGTAGGTTTTTGTTATAGTGACGCTGTTTGCACTGGTATTTGTGCGTAATTCTCCTAGGTTTGTCAAGCCCTTTTCAAACAATGGCAACATCAAAAATATTGCAAGAGGCAGTTATTCATTCTTTTCTCTTCCCTGCTGCCTCATTTTTCCAGAATGCAATGCCTGACTTTTTGTTGTTGTTGACAAGAAGGATCAGAATGCATTATGGTAGCTTATGTAGTTTCAGTAAGCTGAAGTTGAAGAGAAAATGTATATTGTTTGTTTTCATTATAATTCTTATACCAATATGTACTGTATGATTCCAATGGGGACCATACGTATATTTAGAGTTGATTTAACTCTGAATATTTTACTGTGTAGTATTCTGTGCAGGGTGTATATAGTCAGAGAGTTCTTTTTTGTTTGTTTGTTTTTTTAGTGCAGCCCACAAAAGTAGCATGTGCATTTAATGTTCTTATTTACTTAGTAGGTTTGGGTCTTGCTCCTGCTGCATTGCATTGTTTGGGTATCACTTTTACTGACATCAATCAGGCACTTTTACTGACATCAGTCAGGCACTTTTACTGACATCAGTCAGGCACTTTTACTTATGTCCGCCAGGCCTCTCGGTTCACTGTTGTCATTTCACTCTTCCCTCCCACAGACGTGAAGCTGCTGGAGAACCAGCAGTTTGTGGAGAGCGTGCAGGAGCAGGTGAACGCCGCCCTGCTGGAGTACACGCTGTGCAGCTACCCGCAGTTCCTGGACAAGTTCGGCCAGCTGCTGCTTCGGCTGCCCGAGCTGCGCAGCCTGAGCTCGCAGGCGGAGGATTACCTGTGCTACAAGCACCTGAGCGGGGAGGTGCCCTGCAACAACCTCCTCATCGAGATGCTGCACGCCAAGAGGGCCTGCGGGTGAGCGCCGGGGATCCGCCCCCCTCAGCACCGCCCACCCCTCCACACCCCTCCACACCCCGCAACCCCCCACCCCACCCGAGAGAGAACCACGTACTGAGCCAGGGAGGGACGTGCAGATAGAGGCTCTGACACCTTTATTTACTCCTCTGTAGTTTCATGTTTTTCTTTGTTTGTTTTCTTTTATTAATAAATGTATAAAGTATTGACATGTACAAAGTAAACTAATATCATATGCTCCAGATACATTTATCCCTTTTTAAAACTCGAACAGAGTATAGGTCAGTTTCTCTCTCTCTTCACTCTGGATATCATTTCTGCTTCTATGGACTATTCAAATTTCAGTTTCCCTTCTGAGTACATTCAATTCCCAAGTTCTGAATTGGGATTGAAACTTTGGCCTTTGGAAATTTTTGCACTTGACCCCAGCTCTGATGTGACATGTATTTCAACCAGTTGTCATTTTTAATGCAGTGTTTCAAAATGAGTGCGTTGTGTCACGTTTGACTGTTAACAGTTGAGTCAGACTCACATGTTATTCGTACTGTATGTTATTTGTGTGAGATTTGTGAAGTCTTATCCAATCTATTTCACTTTCGGGACTTTATAACAGAAACCTAACCCAAATTGTTTTCAGAGAAACAGAGATGTTTAAATGTTTTCATTTAATCCTTTGTATAAATGAATTCAGTCTTACTTTTCCAACCTTCATACTTTTTACAAAAACTTTGCCTCTGAATCACAGAGTAATCTTTATCAAGCAAGAGACAAATCTAGACATCAAAATTTATATAACTACAAATAATTGAGATAAAGTTTGAGCTCAGATAATCAAATCAAATCCAGCTCAGTTCCTAGAAAGTAAAAATTACAAAAAAAAAAAACAACAAAAAAACACTGAAGATTTCCTTAGTGTATTTTAGGAAGATGTGTAATTAACAATGACAGGTCATAGATTGTACTTTTGTTCAAATGTTGTATTTATAGGAAATAAAAGAAAATTAGATGTGAGCTCCATTTTGAAAAGGTACGGATCAAGTATCCAAGCAATGTTGGATATTTTTTCATACCTTGTTGATGTATACATTTTTGAAATGTAAGTCTAAACGGTAAGCTAAAGAGAAAAGTCAAAGACTATGCAAAGTTGCAGTTTGTCACAAAGCCTCACCATTGCATTCTTAAGTTAACCATAGCCCTTCTGATGGTGTACATAAGTCATTCTGTTTAGCATTGAACAGATAGCGAATAAGAATGACAAACTTTTGACCGAAAATGCATTTTTAATTTAATTGAAAATGAATCATCCTCTCTGAATGGGCATTCAAAGCTAGCATCTGAAAAACCCCTCAGATTTCAGTTCTAAAATATCATGGTGATAAAGGGCAGTTTCCTTCTCACTATTCCCAGCAAGGCTCTGTCCAGTCATGGAAGTGTACGGCAAATTATACCTTTAACTTTGCGATCGTTTCTGTTAATCAAAGTCAAAAAGAACCAGGAAAATTTCTCAAATTTCTCTTCATGGAAAATAGAAATGACTGTGATCCTGATCAGCTGGTTACAGTATGTGCAATCCACCTCACATTTTCACAGGAATAACAGGATACCACCGTGGGGATGTCAGTGGTGAAGGAGAGGGTAAAGGCAGGAGTTCAGAGATAGTGAGAATGAAAGAGAAAGAGAGAATAAGAGAGAGAGGGGGAGAGAGAGAGATAGAGCAGCTTTTCTTAGGCATTCAGAGCTTGGATATGTGGGGGAGAGAAGCAGGAAGCCATCTTTGGCAGCAACATTTCTCCGGCCAGACGGAGAGTGTAGGAGAGGCTTGAGCACAGAGAGACATCGCAGACCCACGGCAACCCTGATCCCCGCCCATGCGTGGACAGGAAAAGAAGAAGAAAAACACAAGTCAGCCATTTAACTTTGAATAGGTCTCATTTACTGTATAGGAGTATGGATCCTGGTCTGTCACCAAGGATCAGGGAAAGGTTGAGGAATTGAGTGCTCATGCTTAGATCCTTTTATAGCCAGGCAACAAATGAGAAGAAAAAGCCATGTGTTGCACATATAATTTGGTCACATTAATCGCGCATTTTCAATGGTGTACTTGTAGCTAGGGAGAAAGGGGATTTTGTAATAAATATTTGACAATCAGACCGATTTTTTTCTACTAAATTCTTTTGTTGAAATGCCACTATATGGGCAAACGCTAAAGAAGGAGGTGGAAAAGACATGATACAAATCTTGTGCAGTCCTATACTTGAATAAGGATAAATGAAATATATTCTAGATTGATTTTTACACTGAAGGATTCAATTAAATGCTGTCCTTACAGCACAAAAGTCCCTCTCACTGTGCAGACAATGGTGGGTCATGAAGAATAACCTTTTTTTTTAGTGAAGAAATACAGAATAGGTCTAAAATAATAACCAACTCAAACTCAACAGCCATGTACAGAAGGCACAGAACAAGGGAAAGAGGATGCACTGCAGAGCAGGAGAGGGGATTTAAAATGAAAGGAACATGAAACGCCACGCCTACGTGTGAGGCGCACACACGCGCGCGCGCACACACACACACACACACACACACACACACTCGCTCGCGCACACGCAAGGGACAATGACGCACGCTCTCTCAGCCCATGAAAAATGTACACACAAATACGATTGTGCGTAGAGAGAGCATCACTGTACACAAATACGTCGCTGATGAATTTTAAAGTGGGATTAAAAGGTATGCAGCATAAAGTAGCCAAGAGGATGCCATCGGAACCAAGTATTAAAAGAAGCGCATAGACATACCAGCGATATGTAATATCTCATGTATATATATATATATGTATATATATATGCATACATATACAAACACTTCATGCAAACAGAAGAAAGTCGTATATTAATATATAGACATGCTGTTATTGTAAAATATATACTGCAAATACATTATAAATAATAGAGATGTCTTGTATTTGAAAAGAAAAGTGCATTATTATAAATAATCACATATAGGGGAGGGGTGGAAGGAGAGGAGGGGATGGAGCAGTGGCGAGATGCTGTGGTCTGATCCCCATGTTACACCACTGCACCCATATGTCTCGCAGTGAACAGCCATTGCCACTTTACACTGCCCAGTCTAACCCCAGGTCCTGGGCAGCCAGCCTGTCACATGCGCAGAGCTCCTCCTTCGATTATTGTAGACAATCCGAACACCTGCCTTAACGTGTTTTTGACCTGCCAGTATTAACTCTGGTTTCTACATGTGAAAATGAGAGCTATGCCCTGCTGTGGCTGGCCTGTACTGTACAGCACATTTATATTGTCAAATCTTCGACTAATGTTTACAGTGTACAATACTGTGCTGAGAGTCCTTCGAGAATTATTTTTAAGTTTGACGGTAAAACATGCACACGTGCTGTGTCTTGTGTTTGAGCCGTGTCACACCTTCCCCCACAACGGTCAGTAGGAGAGCTGCTCTCTGGGGCCTCAGACCCCCTCCACACACACGGCGAGTTTTACTCGTCCGTGTCCTTTGCTGGTGGTGGTGGTGGGGGGGGGTCTTTGTTTCCATGGGAACCCCCTCATGGTCAGGTGACAGCAGGAGTGCTCTTGGTCATGTGACGCACAGGACGTCACAAGCTGCTAAGGGCTACACCCTAAACACTGCCCCACAGTTGGCTGCTACTCCTCCTTTTCAACTTTCAAAACGCACACACGCACACACACATGCACACACACACACACAAAACAATGAACCTGTGTTTCAACTGTATTTTATTGTAATAGTTTAAATCAATAAATGCAATTTAGTAAATCTATACACGTGTCAATGGTTTTCATTTTCTTAAAAAAATGTTTTACTCCTTTTTCAACATTGGAAACAAGGCGGAGTTGTAAATTTGGAGACATCGATAACCAACCTAGATGTGTCTTGTTATTTTACTAATGCATGATGACAAAATACAGTGCAGTTTAAATGAGTCGCGGAACACTGGTAGTTGAAGTCACATGGTTGTTGTTGCCAGTAACATGATGGCGAAGTCCCACCCACCTCACAACCAAAAATGTAGAACTGACCCTGCTCACAAAGAATTGTCTGGCATGCACGAATGCATCTATTTAAAGGTCATTTTTGAAAAACTGACTTCCACATGAGGAGTGGACACAGTGTGTACCATCCACAAAGTAGCACAATGCAAGTATAAAACAAGAAATTGAAATTATATTTTATAAAAGGCTATGCTTAAAAAAAAGAAGAAGCACAGAGGAGATTTGACCACCTGTCTTATTTATAAGTCATTTGGACCTGTACAAAATATCCAGACAGCAGAACCACCAAAGGGTTTTACCACACAGGACCATGGGGAAATTGAGCCAGTGTGACAGCATATAACCAAACCTCACAATGCAATTCCAGTGCAATGTATAAAATAAAACAGGACATACTGTATGTTTGCTTATGTGTGTGTGTGTGTGTGTGCAGAAATTTAGGACAAGTTTACACAAATTTGAATGTAGTTTAACTACCAGAAAACTGCTGCAAAATGTAATTAAACTACAAGTTTAACTGAGTGTAGTTAAACTATTCCCCAACACTATCTATACACGTATGTATGTACATATATGCAGTATATGTAGCTATATACAGTGTGATATAATGTATCAATCATTCAAACAAATGAGCATGTTCCTTCCTTTGGTAAAGGACAGAGCATGCTCATAGCAGCATGAACACACGTGCAGTTGAACTGATCAACAATTCTGTGTGTGTGTTCACTAAAGTATGGAACTGAGCAGTGTGTCTTACCAAGGCTTGTTGGTAAATACAGTATAGTTTGGTGGGGAACAGGCAGAAGAAACCTCCATTTTTTTATCCCAGAGCAGCCTTCAATACAGCTTCTATTGGTCAGAGACCATGCAGGCTTTGTCCAATGAGTGTAGCAGATGAACAGAGTAGTGTATGCAATACTGAAGGTAAAAGTTCAGGAAGCATTCATTAACAGGAATCTGTCAACCTCTAGTGATTGAGATTTAATTGCATATCTGACTGACAAACACATATGCTGACAACATGATCATATTGTCTGGTCATATCCTAAAAAGACATGATTTTCAAACAGAGATGGGAAGATTGATTTGTTTAATTGCAACAATACTACTGTACATGACTCTTACAACAAATATACCAAAACAAGCATACAAATAAAAAGTTGAAGGCGCAGTTCTTTTTTTCCCATGAATTGGTACTGAACAGGAATTGCTGTGATGTTTGGAGATTGAAGCCAGTGTTTGAAATCGTTGGCTCTGTGGAACGTCCATTTCCCAAACAACAGGTGAGTCTTAACCCTGGGAACTGCAAATTGCAGAGAATCATGGGAGATAAGGGGGGGGGGGGGGGGGGGCGGTTGATAGAGTCACCCTCTCTCTCCTTAATATCCCTAATACACACTGTGTGTACTGACATACAACCAATGACCATTCTATAGTTGTATGGTATTCATTTATGTGTGATTGGGAGCATGTACTGCATGTGTCTGTCATCCTGTCCTTCATAGAGCACGTCTTTCTATCTTCAGTGGACTTCAGTGAGTTAGCAACCTGTGGAGGAACAGACACAGATATTTATAAACAGCAACCCCCCACACACACACGTACAAGCAGATTCATGCAAAAATAAAGTACACTGAAAAACCGCCTTTCTTTTCTTTCTTTTTCACACATATACATGCACACACACACAGAAAGAGAGAGAGAGTTGCTGAAATACCACAGCTGTCTCTCAGAGAAACAAAACAAAACAGGAGCCTACATTTTATAAAAGTAAATAAATAATAAAACACAGCTGACGTTCAATATTGAATCCAGCAGAGAGAGAGAGAGAGACAGAGAGAGAGAGAGAGAGAGCCAGCCTCCAAGCAATTAATCAGAAAAGCTCCCTTTCATTGCCGAGTATTTGTGTTTCTGTGAACCGGAGGGAGAAAGCGTAGTCAGTCCCACAGGGGGAGCAGGTGTTTGAGTGGCTGATGTGCGGCGGACTGAATGTGCTTCTCCTCCGACGGAGGAAATTAAGCTTTTCAGCGTGTTCCCAGCGCCGCAGTCCTGTCGCCACACAGTGCCTCAAGTGCCACTTTAAAGCCATTAATTGGTCGTTTGACATAAAGGGAGTCTGCCACAATGCTGATCGCACTCCACGACGCGCAGACACTAATCACGCTGGAAAACTTTAAACACCCCAGCCCCACCCCTTAGGGACTTTATAGATTGAATATGCATTGAGGAGAGGCCCCGGTTCAGTGTCCCCCAGCCCCCACCCCCTCTACCCACAAGCACAGAAAAACATAAAATGACAGCAATGCCCTTCGAACCATTCAACCTATAGAATTCATGCTTTCAATCATTTCCTATAGACACAGTGTACCTTTTAGGTCAACAAACGGATTGCCGCAAACAGTGATGCATTGATTTGCTTTGCTCAGAAAATGAAATCTATCTGCACTTGGGGAGCTCATGCCTTTCTCAATATCAGCAAAATGTAATTCATTCAAAGTTCATTTGAGAATAATGAGTCTTAGATTAATTGTACTGAAGGGTACCACAAGCAAGAGAAAAATTGAAAAGTTTCAATTTGCCTTACGTTTTTTTTTTTTTCATCCCCAATGTTCAAGTAGATTTAATACCGTAAGCTGAATCTGAGCAAATAATGCACATAAAATAACATTCAATGTTTGTGCCAGACCCCTCCTTATGAAACTGATGGAAAGGTTCACTTTATATATATCCCTTCCAGATATCCTAGTTTGCCAAGATCTGAATGCCACACTGTTTTGGATGGCTGAATTTATCTACTGAGGATGTTCCTGATGGGCCAAGAGAGACAAGAGCAAACATCCCTTTTAGAGAACTAAAGATCACAGCCAGATTTACTCTGTCTACCTACTCAAAACATGAGTGAAAGTAGGCAACCTAATCATATATTTGAACTTGCTAAGTGGCTGGCCCCACTAAATACTGTCAACAGGTGTATAGTTGTTTGTTTTGGCTGTTACTTTGTGCCCCCACACCACCCAAAGAAAGTAAAGTTGGTTGCATTATCAAAAAATGTTGATAATAACCCCACATTAATATATTCTGATGACAATGACCATTCAGTCTTCAGTAATGGGAAGTAACGAGCAATTATGTCTCCTCAGGTTTCATTTGAGTGGCATAGGTTTGCCTCTGGGAAGTATTAAAGCCTGCTTAAATATACCTGGGACCTTGGAGCATCAGGTTTTGAATACATATTTTAATGTTGCATTATTGGCCAACGACATTGATTCAGACCTGTCCAAAACATGTGTTACCTGATGGCTTGAAGGCTGTCAATTGAACCACCTGGTGTGTGAAAGAGAGAGAGAGAGAAGGGGAGGTTAATGCAAGTACACTGTTTGTAAATGTAGCCTAACAAACAGCTTTCATATATCACAGTGTCAACCTTGCAATTGTAATAAGTTGTAAGAGACACACAAGGAACACAGGAAACTTGGGAGACCGGCTCCTCACCTGCTAATAGTGTAAGATAGCATTTGTTAAATGTGCGAAGGTGCACTAATTCTTATGTGATTTTTTTAAAAGTCACAGCAATCAGGTTGAATACATAATGGGATGCCATAGAGAGCCTATTTTTTGCATTTACGGTGGCTATTTGGAGACAGTGTCCATCATGGCCACTTACTCCGTACATTGAGCCCAGAACACACTGACAACTTTATTTTATTTGTGCATTTGGCATTGGCTTGGCCAATGATTGCACAAAACTTTGGAATGTTAAAAAATGTGTTGCAGATGTCGGGACTGGTCTGTTGCTACATTACAATACAGTCCTCAGAAAATGCATTCTTTGAGACCTGCTGTAGTCTACACAACATAGCTGCGTCAGTGTAGTATATGATGGTTAAAGAGCTGGGCTCGTAACCTGGGTTTAATTCTCAGCTAGGATCCATTTTGCCCTTGAGCAATGTACTTCACCTGAATTGCTTCAGTAGCCTATATATTCAGCTTTATAAACGAATCCAAAAACAAAATACACGAGAGAGCAGGCACTGGTTGGCTTCGCCATTGTTTCTCTATTGAGCGTACATTCATCTCATCAGCTGCATGTCTAGAGTTAATGAAACTTAGCTGAATTTTGTTTGTTTATTTCAAATAGTGGTATTGAACAAAAAATGACAGCAAAGAAACAAAGAAAATATATTTTGTTTGCAAGAGAAATAAATATGAAAATGAAAACTATTCAGTCTCACCTTTGCTTTGATATAAGTAATGGTTCACAGAGGTTTGTAATGGAGCCTTTCACAACACGTTGCTCTTCGGCTATGAAGGAATTTGCCGTTGGGGTGCTAATGCAGTGTTTTTAAAGGGGGGCAAATCTATCTGGGAGATAGATACATGGGGCAAATCTATCTGGGAGATAGATACATGGGGCAATCTATCTGGGAGATAGATACATGGGGCAATCTATCTGGGAGATGTTTTTTTAAAATTCATTTTTAATGTATGTTCTTTGATGAATAAACACAACCACGAGACTGTGTATAACTGTGAGACATGAACACAGCTAACAAACAAAAAACTTTAAAACTAGCTGTTTATGTAACTGTCCCGACAGAGATCATTTCTATGTTGCTCAGGGAAATGTTACTTTGTTATTTAGTGAAAATGTGATTCCGTGAAAGTATGTGGGAAATTGCTACAATATGAAAATATTTCAAATGCCTGGTTTTTCCACTTTTGTTAGGCAAAATGTATTTGTCAGTTTTCAGTTCTGAAAGCCAGCTTGTTGAATAGGAGAAAACTACTGCTGCAGTGATTATTTCTCAGGTTTCTAGTGAAATCATGTAGGTTACTGATGTATGGCACATATTTTTCTGTCCGTACAAGATGAATCAACCTAACTGGATGCTTATAATCATAATATTAAAAAAAAAACATTTGAGATGAGCAGGGTGAGAGCAGGGTGGCTTGGGTTGTAGGGAAGAACAGGGAGGACCGGTGATGTTTTGAATTTCGATCAACATCTAGGCTTACTGGATTACATCCTCCCCCTTAAAAACCTGTGCTCGGGGATAATCATATAACAGGGATGGGCATTAGAGCAGATCCTTCACAAGGTCATTAACTGCAATTACAGATTTATCAAACTGAAAAAGGTCTACAGCTACTGTTCTCACCCTGAAGTCGTATCAACTTAGTCAAATGTAGTAATCAGAAAAGGAAGTCAAAGAAAAAACAAAGAACTATAATTCATAAGAGTGTTTTCCCCTCAAATACCTTTTGTTTCCATTTGTTTTCGTTATACATAAGTTTTGTAATTTCAACAAAAGATTTTCAGCTGTGTGCTAGTAGGAGCTACATTTACAGAAATTTGCAGTGACAATACAATTTCAAAACAACCAAGAATATAAATGTAAATGATCCTTACTGCTGCGCTTTTACATCTGAAGCAACCAGAACCAACAAAGAAACCTGCTATACAAACGTTGTGTAGTTTATTCTTTTGTTTTCTTGTTTTCTAGTTTATTTGCTGTTCTTTGTGAAAATCATGCAACCAGGTAATTTCTTACTTTCTGATAGTAAATCCTTTCATAAAATATTTTTTTTTTTTGATTTTGCATGTCCTTCCAAGAGGAAGGATGGCTTTTGAGACATCATTGACAGCTAAGACAATGAACTGCTCATCTATTCATGTTAAGCGCCTAGCACACCAAATCAACTATTGGGTACTTAATGGCCTGTCTATTCATGGAGACAAATGAACATTTGAGTATCATTAAGGTCAGACATATTACATCTACCCACGCCAGCAGGTCTTTTCACTAAGTCTGTGAAAAGAAAATTCAGAAAGTTAACTGAAACAGGTTTGTTTTTGCAGTTAATATCCAAATCTCATAGTCCCCATAAATAGAATCCTGACCACATTGGCATCCTATATTTGGGCACGATATTACCCATTTGGCCAGATCTTCTCCATCTCCTTGTGCAGTGGTGACCCTCCAGTCAATTGATAGCTAATTATGCATCATTCTACAAAAACCTCTGCCATTCTGCAGAACAGTTTGCATTATATCATCCAAAACATCTTCTCCGTAATGCAAAGTTCTCCCCAGGGAAAAATACAGTATTCTATTCTATTCTATTGAAGTTTTATTTTTTGAAATATCCAGTTTATGTTAAGCTTTTTGAGATTTAAAATTGAAATTCAGTAATTTTAAGTAATTGGCAATACTTTTGGCTGTGAATTCAATTATCTCTCTGCAACAACACACCCAACAGGCCCCCACCCAACAGACCCACACTGTCCCCATAGCAATGACAGCAGAACATAACTTTGTGGGATCATTCACACGGTGTCAACAGATAAATGTTACATTTTAGTTTGCTTAGTTTAAATGTTGATTATCTCAAGTTTGTGCATGCATAAACAGATCCCCCTGCACCCCTATCATTAAAAAGGTCCTCACCCCTTACTCCCTAATTCATGCATAAATATTTTTGGTAAGAGAACAGCCCCCCCTCCTCCCTCCTCCCCAGGTCACCGGTCAGCACATGTCATTACCTGCTTTACTGTTCCTATAAAAGTCTGTGGACAAAAGAATGCAGGGTTTGTGCTGTAGGCTGTGGTAGTTGATAGACTACTGTGGATCCTCAAATGAGGTGCTGCATCCTATGACACACTGCCCCCCTGTATTTTGCACCCTTAATTTAGTTTGCTGTGCAAACCGATGCACACTGATGTGCTCACCTGCAGGCCAGAGACTATTTTTCCACATTACCGTTACACACTCTCAACAGGAGAACTTGCACATTTTGGAAAAGAAGCAAACATGATGTTTTCACTGATGACAACTGGAAGCCCATGAGTGCTCAATGATGAATTTAACAAAGTGCTTTCATTTATATTTTATTGCTCTCTCATGTATGGAAGATGTTGTTGAAGTAACCGGAAGGTTTTTTTTAAGGACGCAATTTTGTCTTTTTTTTTTTTTTTACAGTTGACATGTCACTGTATGTGTGAATGGCTCTAAGCAAGGGAATGTTAAAATACAAGAAAGAAAGAAACAGACACATAACAAATGTAAATGTAAAATAAATAATGTTAAACAGACAGACAGACAGAGAGACAGCGAGAGAAAGGGAGAGACGGAGAGAGAGAGAGAGAGAGAGAGCGAGCGAGGTGAGGGCACAAAACATGATACACTTTCTGGATTAAGGTGGAACACGATAATGCTCCTGTGCCGTCCCACCAATATCATTTGGATTAGACGCACATCCGCTGCTTGGCTGGCTGAGGTTTTCCTCAGCAGATGAGAAACATTTTCCCTCCGATTTGTTTTGATCTCTCCCTTCTATCTGATTCTGCTCTCCATGCCAAAGTGCTGGCACAAGGTGGGCAGAATGGTAAACAGCCCTGTTCTCCAGCTGCCAGGGGTCCATCTGGATCCAGCAGCACCGAAGCTCTTTAAAGGGATAGTTCATTTTCTGTTCTGTTAGCGCAGGCAGTTTTTTGTGTGCGATTAAGGATATTTCACATTTAATGAACATTTCCCATAGAGATGGATTTGTTCAATACCCATACCAACTCAGCTTACATCCTGATGACAGCTCCATGAACTGAGAATAACTGCGGAGTCTATACTTTTACCAAATTATTTAATGAAAGCATGAATGAATAATGCTTCAATAATGTAAGCTTAAAGTCCTAAATTATTCCTATTAAACTGCTATTTGTTTTAAAAAAAATTTATTGTGTTGGCCAGGGCTGCCTAACCATGTTCCTGGAGATCCACCTTCCCGTAGGTTTTCAGTCAAACCAAAAAAAGCACCCCTCATTCAACAGCTAGAGATCTCATTGAGCTGCTAATTAGTAGAATCAAGTGTTCCAAATTAGGGTTGAAATGAAAACCAACAGGATGGTAGATCCCCAGTAACAGGGTTGGGCAGCTGTGGTGTAGGCTTATATTTAGAACAGTGGTTCCTAAACTCAGCCCAGGGGGACCACTGTGCATGCTGATTTTCACTCCAACAACTGCAGTCCCAGAATTTTAACAAGCTGTTCAATTTTTTCTTAATTAGGTGGTTTTCATGTTTAGAAGGATTATTTATCCACTTACGCCACATTATGTCAGAAATAGCTATGCAGGCCATGCAGAATAGTTTGTGCTTAACATTGTGCTGATTGTGCTATAATGCAAACAATGCCAAAAAAGAGGTAACAAAACATTTTACTTGATCAAATTAAAGACCAAGGTGAATCAATAGACCCAAAAAACGAACCATTTGGCAGATAATGAAGAATTCAAAGACAAAACAAATGACGATCATGATTATGTTAATAAGTTTAAGGAGAAAAGGGGAAAGACCTTAATCACGTGTTCAACATCCTAATTGGGTGCCTATTGATTCATCTCAGCCGCACATCCACAACACTACCTCTAAGGTTGGTATACACTCCCACAACGTGACTCTACCCCACTGACTGGCAAGGCAGCAAGCAGCTCCCAGGACAACAAGGCATAACTCCAACCAAATATCTCATCATTGGAACATACTAACTATAGCCTGCAATCAAAACTGACAAATAAAAGCTCACCAACACAACACAGACTTGTAGGGAAAGAGGAAAGGTTTGTTCTGAATGAGTGAATGAGTACTTTGTGTCGTGTCATATTGGTTTTCTGGTTTAGAAATTGACTTAGCTTGCCAGACTAACTAGAGAGGGTGGAGACCGATGAAGGTGGTCTCCAAACTGGAGGTGGGATTTTAAAAATTCTTATTTTATTTTATTGTGTTGTTTTTGGTTTGTCATCATCTGTTCCACATCTTCAGATAAAAACCTGCAACTTAACTTTAGATAAGTGGGGTCTGGAGGAAGATGTGAGTCATTTAAAATCATAAATACCTGGCATTGCAAAGCAAAACTCTTATTTGTTAGTCAATGTTAAGGAATACTGATTGAATCCTGATCCCACACCTTCAGAAAGCACAATATAAATTAACATTTGTATTGGATTGAAAAAAATAGTTTTTTTTTAAACGTAAAATGTAACATTGCAAGAAGTCTATATTTATTGTGAATGTTCATAATCCTGTTCTCCAAGTCGGTGGTGTTTAAAAACATGCCATTTCACTTAAGTGTTTAATTTAGTGTTATTTTATGTGTTAATTTAAGTTAATGTGTTCTGAGATAAAAAAAGCGGTACTTTTACCTTGGAGATAACAGGCAATACTGGAATTCATGACGTGCAACTTAATCTGCCCACAGTTCCCAGCTACCAACATGATTTTGGTTCATTATTGTAGATAACAGTAGCCATCCAAAACTAGATTTTTAGGACACCCCCAGCTATAATATGTTATTTTAGGCCTTTTTGTAAATAAGGTAATTACATTTAAGAAGGGCTTATAGCCTTTGAGGAGACTAAAACTAAATGTGTTGGCAAATTTCAGAAGACTTGTACCTAGAGTTTATTTACAACAATTGTAACTGCATCTCCTGCACACCCCCCCCCACCCCCCTTCACCTTGCAACGTGCCTTGGAATTCTGGTATTTCTTTGGTATTTTTTGAAATTGCTCTCCGAGCGTTTTGGAGGCTGTGTAATGTCTGCTTCCTTTTCAGACTGCATGCCTGAGTTTGTGTAGGAATGGTAAAATGACTGTGCACAGATACGCAGACAAATTAGAATTGAACTGCTAAATGTCTGTTCACAAGCACCGTTGCAACTCTGGCATCAATTCAGGATCATTCCCTCCCTCCCTCCTCCACCATCATTCTCCTATACATGATCATCATCACCATCATCATCACCAGGATCATCCTCACTAACTTCATCCTTACTACCACAATCTTTACCCTATTCATCCAAATCATCATACTCTTCACCGTCATTATCCTCATCACCATCCCCACCATCATCGTTGTCATCACCATCATTGTCGGCATGATCGTCACCATTATGTTTTACCGTTAGCATCATCACTATTAATGATGATGGTCATTCTCTAACTCTGCAAGATGATATGATTCTTTAACACCTGCAGGAGCCAGATTTCCTACTGTGAAAACTCATGTTCATCACTGTATTCATCAAAAGCTGCATCACCACCATCATCATCACAATAATTTCTATGGTCATCATTATTCATTCATTCATCATCATCATCATCATCATCATTCTTATCACTTTCTCCCTGCAATACGATATGTTTATATATATTAGGAACGATATGTGCTGATACTGAAGGATTATACTGAAGGGACAGGAAATGACGCTGACATTGTCACAGTGACATTCAGTAAGTACACATTTAGTGGATTATGTGTTCACAGTTTAACGGAAAACCTGGTTTGGCTCATGTGTACCAGGACTTCAGTTATATAAGTGAGTAACATAGAATCAATGACACAGGTTCTGCCATGTGGTTTACCATGTTTTCTGTACATCATAAACCTCTTATCACTCTCTTAAAGCATACCTGATTTTCTGCGGCTGGTTTCAGGGAGAAACTCACAAAGCTCTCTTTCCTGAAACTCTCTGAAAAGACAGAATCGATAATATTGAGATGAATCGCTCTGTGCGTCAGCGCTGGTGCACAGGTTGAAAACGTGAGGTCAGACGAAAGGCCCCCGTTCTGCCGCACACCACCCTACCCACCGTTTTTAATGACCAGGGACCCGCAGGAGGTGCGGCCTGGCGCGGAGGTATCGCTGGTCTCTGGGCTGGACAGCGCTGGAACACACCGGGTCCAGGAGGCGGTGGTCGTCCTCTGTGATGGAAGGAAGCCGATTGGCTGGGAGCAGTTCTGAAAAGAAGGGGGGATGACATGCCCTGAATGACAGGCCTCACTCACTTGTTGAGTCTCACTGACCGGATCCTGTCCAATGCACCAATCTCAATGTCTGAGATCAGGAAGAAGCACAATAGTAATCCGGCAAAAAAATTTTACTCAAATGATTTACTCTGTTCTGTTTCCATTTTGCTGTCCTAGGCTACGTTTACACGGTCATATATCTGGCTCAATAAAATAAAATAAAAAATCAAATCCAGTCTGTCTGACTCTCTTTGTCTGGGGCTCATAACCAATTCAAAGGTAATTCAGATATTCATGACAGTTTAACCATAGCCTGATTTTTTCACCATTTGGACCATTTGGAAATTGTATTATATCCACTGAAAAGTTGGTTTAATTATCAGTGTGAAAATCAAAAGAAATTATTTTTCCATTTCACGTTATTATTTATTTCTTTTTTGTAAATGTTTTTTTTGCATGTTGAACAATGATGCACAAGAGGTTCTTCCATAATAAGGAATTATCGTTATGAGTATTACATTGGGAGTTTAACATTAAGCCCCAAAACATGACTAAGGACTGTGTCACTGATTCAAGGCCTCAATTTATGTAAAAGTACCTGGTGCATCACAAAGAACTTTTTATAAAAAAACTGGCATATCTTGGCTCCTACAGAATTGTACTGAGAGCATGGAGGAAAGGAAAATAGCATGGTGGAGGTGGGTACGTGGCAGACGGATGTGCTGGTAGTCTATTCTGCAAAAAATGAAAGTTACCTCACTGGCATTCCTTCAGACATACCACTTTACACAGACACACTTGAAGAGCTGCTTTCTTCTAGGCGGAGAGCAGACTTACCGTAAAGGACAATGCCTTCCTCTTTTCTTTGATCCTTCTTATGGCATTCCTCACCTTTCCAGACAAACAAACAGAATTCACAGTGGTTCAGGTATTTCACATTGTGTACTGTGGACAGAAGGCGTCGGGCTGCATCACAGAAATTCACATTGCTGTTCTGTACTGAACGTTCCATAACTTTCGCTCACAATTAAATGTTGGCAAGTGTTGGTCTAGTTTCTTTGCAGGTAAACTGAAGGCAGTTTTGCTCTGCTCAGGTTAAACTGAATTGGTGTCTCAAAGGAAAGCTCAGCATCTGAAAGTGTTTTCTACTTCTGTACGGCTTGTGAGGAAATGGGGGCAGAGAGACCCGAAAACATGGCTACATCCTGCAGGTTCAGGAGGCCTGGATTCACGTTCAGCCCCGTGAAATCCCAAAAAATATGGTGGAAATGGTATGAAGGAGCACAAGCTCCTTTCAGTTGCGTTCAGTCGAGAGCAGACCATGCATCAGTAACCTACCTCACTGTTGTAAACAGCGTACACTAGAAAGATATACAGGCCCTGCAGAAGAAGGGAGAGAAAACAAGAGAGTGGCAGGTTTAACACACAAATTGTTTTACGGTTGACAAAAAGGCGGTTTTTTCCTTTGATGATTAAAGGAGGATCTCTGAACTTCAAGGGCCAAGAGAAAACTTACTTGGACCAAAAAACTAGTCAACAATTTATTAATGTCTTCCATCCACAGTTGTAACCCAGAGCGGATGAAAATTTATACACTATATTTCTATGGATTTCTTTTTAGGTAACATTTAAAGGTAGTGATGCTGTTTTCGATGTAGGTTCAATCCCAAGCAGTTTACTCAATGAAGACCAAATCAAGAGGTGCCGCTTGACAATATTTCATCCCCTAAACCCAGTAACCTACCATTTAGCAGTCAAACAGCCAAAGTGATAGAGAAAGGTGCCAGGTGACACACAGACTGCTCACACAAAGCCACAAACCCTGCCCCAGAATTCTGCATAAAGATTCAGTTGTTGATGTGGGCACAAAATCGTGGATAGTTACCAACACCCTGCAGACCATTATCATTGTTGTCATCATTAGACCTCCATTAAAAAGATCTTATTTACGGAATTATTATTATAAGTTTTGCATTGTACATACCAAAAGTTACCTTTACACTACCAATACCAAGCATGTGCCTAAACACAGGAATTAAGAGTCATTTTGCATTTTTAATAGAGGAGCATCCATAAATGTTGCAAATATGCTGAATTTTATCACTAAATTAATAAGATTAATTTAGTGATAAAATGGTGAGTATGTAATGCCGTAAATGTAATGCACAAAGCACTACACAAAAAATATTAATATTTGAGCCATTTACTGAAATATCAGACACAACCTGTCAGTCATTTATTCTGTTTGATAACTAAATAATAAGGAAAACAATCCGTTGTGTTAGTGTGCCAAAAAATGTGGGAAATAAATTGGTCCTTTTCGGTTTCTTGAAAAGGTGTCAGGTTTAACTGTGCCCATTGTTATAAAAAAATAAGTATGAGTGCTGCTGATTTGCATAGTTGCCATCCAGATTTTTAAATGTTCACCACTGCCCTCTAGTGCACTTAAGCAGTTACTGCACCTGCTGCGTCCCTCCACAAAATGGTAGATTTCATGGCATCCTTACGGTTATCTTTTTAGAATTGAACTACTTTTCCTCCATTACAGAAGTTTAGTTGGGTTCCTGGCTGGTTGGGGAGCCGTTGGCTGTTGCTTGTGAGCTCTGAAGTGGGCCAAACGTAATGACCATAGAGGGTGTGGGCTGGTGCTCGACTTCTGAGATCAGCCTCTCCTATGGCTTCCTTCCACTCACTTATTATACGGGTGAGGTATCCTCCCTCAGACAAATTTATGCATTTATCTCTTCTTTCTTTCTTTCTCCAGGACCTTCACAGTAAATCTAAATTAACAAGCACCATGCTAGGGGTCAATCCGGGGCCAGGTGACTCTTATTAATTAAAAGCCGCGGAGCTGTGAACTCCTGGGCGGAGAGAGAGCCGGATCTGGAGGAAGTCCACTCGGGACACACCTGATTTACGCCGTATCGCGGCCGGCTTTATCGGCGGCCCGATAAGGGGGTGGAGGTAAATCTGGCCGGCGGGCTGGCAGCCCTGGAGCCCAGCCATGACCTGTCCTTCAAAGCGCACGGCTGCTCCATCCCCCGCGCTGCACTTCCACTTATCAAAACACACCCCCACCCACCCAAGTCCCTGCACACAGACGCGCACACACACAGAACAGGACCAGCAGCCCCCTCCCAATCTCTTCTACTCTCTCCCTCCCCCTCTCTCACCCATCGCTCTCTCTCTCTCTCTCTCTCTGTCCCTCATCAGTCTCTCGCCTTTTCTCGTTCTTTTTCTCCTCTCTGCGTATCCTCCTCACCCCATTCTCTCTGTCTCTGTCTCTCACCTTCTCTCTGTCTGTCTCTATCGCTTGTCCGCCAGGGAAACTGAGAATAAATGTTTTAAGGGTGTGTTTTCTAACATCCTGTGTGTTAAGATGGTGAAGCGAATGAGGCTGGGGGTGGGGGTGGGGGCGAAGGGGCAGAACTCACCTGGAAGGCGTTGAGTGCGATGAACAGGTAGGCCAGGACTGTGGACAGGTGCACCAGAACTCCACACAGCCAGGTAAGGCCCAGAACTGGTAACAAGATCAGAACGGGCCGGGTCGCTGCCCTGCAGACCCAAGAACCCAGGCCCACGTGTTAGCCCAAATACTCTGTGTGGTTATATTATTAAATCACTTAGCCTTAGCCGCACACTTATAGGACGTTTCGCTTCATAGACCGTGCACATCATTTGATGCGAAATAACTTCCTACCTTTAAGCAAATTATCCAGATCCAGCCAAAAACCCAGTAGTAAAATCTACACAATAATTGAATGCTTTGCACAGCTTGGAGGTCATTTCTGCTGGAATCCGGGATTTTAACTGTTATGTTTTTTATCCGTCAATTGTTAGCAAAATATGTTATTTTGCAGCGATTAATTATTCAATTGAATCGGCATTAGGCATGAGAGGCATTTCGAAAGTGTGATGGAACACGTCAGCTGCAGTCTGCATCTTCCACTAGAGAAAAGTACAGTCTGAAAATGTAAAATGTTCTTTAAGTCTACGCCTTGCTCATTCAGCAACTCGGAGCCACACAGTTCAGGCTACTGCAGCCTTGCTGCGTTTTCTTTCAATCACGACCATTCTTTAGAATCATCTAGCAAATAGCTATATAAATAAAGGTCTTTGTGAAGAGGAGGCAAGGAGGTTGTCTTTGTTAACATCTGTATTGTTGCAGACACACTGCACCTGGGGCTAGGAGATTGAGTTTTCAACATTCAACTGTGTGTACAAGGACAAAATGAGCAGTTCAATCTCCTCCCTCCCATTTCATTTATTTTAGACTAAGTTATACTTTTTATCCTGAAAACTCCTTTGGATTCCTTTGGAAGGGGGTGGGGGGGTCTTGCGATGGTGTTGGTAAAGACATACAGCCATCCACTCTCAAGATTTTTATTATTAAAAAGAAAAAAACATAATGTGACATTACAAAACAACTTCACACTCCGATTGAAAATGTTTATTGAGAGTAAACAACTCCAGTACTGAGTGAATACATGCACTGCATAGTGTGTGGGTGAGAGAGAGAGAGAGAGAGAAAGAGAGAGAGACAGAGAGAGAAACAGAGAGAAAGAGAAAGACAGAGAGGGAAAGATAGAAACAGAGAGAGAGAGAGAGTCCCAGCAGACCCTGTCCTCTCCTCACTGCCCAGGTGTTGTCTGATAAAACCCCACACACACTCTCCCACTATCAGCTCCCTAGTATGTTACTCTGAAAACAACACCTCCATGCCAGGTGCATCGATTACAATACAATACATCCTGTGAAAACATAACCAGCTCAACTCTCAGTTCACCCAGTAACCCCGCAAGACTCTGGTGAATGCTACCACAACCTAGGCTAATCCCCTGGAGAACGATCTGTCTGCATGTCTGTCTGTCTGTCTGTACATCTGTACATCTGTGCATCTGCCACAGATGGTCAAAAGGTCACAGTGACACCTGCCATCCTGTGTTTGGACAGAGAGAAAAGCATGTTGTGGATCACATTCTTCCCTACATCATTCTCCATTAACACTAAAGCATATGTATGTGTGTGTGTGTGTGTGTGTGTGTGTGTGTGTGTCTGTGAATGTGTCTGTGTGCGAAAGTTTGCGTGCGTGGTTGTGACTCACCAAGTGAGGTCCAATGCGTGTATTTGGGAAGAAGAACTTGGCGTGAGCATCTTTGCACGTCGTCGAGCGCTTGACACTGTCACCATGACAACTCGACATAGTACCACTGCATTGACCTGGAGACACACGGTGCCAGTCACACGTCCGTATACGCACACATACATATGCCATGACAAACTTACAGTCACAGTAAAGACACAATACATAGCATAAATGATTTTAAAAAATAAATGCATGTGTTGGATGAATTTAATATTTATGAAATGTATCTATTGTGCTAAGCTGTGTGCCATGCTGTGATGCCATACAGAACAACAGTTAAGACAGGGAAGCCAGCATGACCTATAAGGTGCTGAGGTACATCAGTGAAGCGCTAAATTGTGGGGGCTCAAGCAGCATTTACGAACAACGCTATTGACTGCACCACAATGCTCGCAGAAGGGACCAATCGCGTTGGACTGTGAAGAGAAAAGGCGTACTTGGCTGAGGTGCTTACCGCCAGAACAAAAAGTACGGGGCCAACAAAGGCCCAAATGATATCAGTCTGAACGTTGAGCCAGCAGTAATTGTCAGCCTTGTACTTGTCAAAAGAAACTGTCAAGGTCACACTGACAATGGCAACTGGCACACCTGAATGAACGAGAGAGAGAGAGAGAGAGAGAGAGAGAGCGAGAGAATAAAAAATAAACATCAATAAATAGACATCTTTGTCTGTGTTTTGGTGAGTGATGTGATGTGCTACATGCTCGTATCTCACAGCATTATTCCAAGTCCCTCCCTTGGCCAATGACCTGATGGATGTATTAATGTTAGTCTGTGCATCAGTACCTAAATTCACCACCATACTGCACATTCATGTGTACACCTCACTTTTACCATGTACCAGACGTACCATTTTGTGTGCACGATTGTGTGCTAGTATGCCTTTGTATTTGTATGTATGCGCTTATTTACTGTTACAAGCTTTATGTTTATTTTATTAATCACTGGCTTACTGTCCTTGTCCATTGTTGTCCCACAGTAAAGCACTGCCCATTTGTCTGCATATTACATTTTTACTGCCACCAACAGGGGGAGTCGACAGAGGTCATGTTCTCGCCTGATTCTGTCCGTCTGTCTGTCTGTCTGTCTTAGCAGGATGTCTCCAAAAATTATGAATGGATTTGCATGAAGCTTTGTGGGAAGCTTGGCCTTGGGGCTAGGAAGAACTGATGAGCTTTTCACACCAATTGGAGTGAGAGTGGGCATGGCTTTTCACAAAAAGGCATATAACTTATGAACGGATTCACGTAATACCACAAAACTTCCTAGAAAGGCTGGTCATGGGGCAAGGAAGAAGTGACAAAATTTTCATACTTTTTTCTGAAGGGGGGTATGGCAGTGGGTGTGATTTCTACCAAAAAGAATATAACTTCCAAATAGATTCACAATTAAACTTTGTGTGCCTCTCAGCAGACAGGTAGATGCAAACCATACTTCGTTGGCGCAATCAAACAAATGGGGGTGATGGATGGACGACTGACTGAAATGCTTTAGATTGGCTAGAATTAAACAGGCATATCTCAAAGCTGGTTGAGATACAGTCTTGAAAATGAGTGCATCTCCTCATGTGAAGGGCATGGCAAAAAAGATTACATTTTGGTGATTAAGCTTGAGCATAAGCATGCTTGTTTGCATGTACCTGGTACCCCCAACACAAGCAACGTATGGGTTGCTTGTGTCAGGGGTACTGGAGTTGTTTGAGCGTAGAAGGGAAATAATTGTCTTGTCTAAACTCTGGCTAGTTTACAAGCTTTAGTTTGTCAATGTGGTTTGTCTACAAAGGTTTGTTTTCAGTGGCTGCACCATCTTTAATTAAACTGAGGATGACATAACTGTGGTGCATTTTCTGCTGAAGACAAAGAAAATTACAGTCTAAGAGGAAGCATGCATGTATGTGCATGTGTGTGCCTGTGTCCTCACCCCAGCCAATCAGGTAGTACAGCCTCATCCTGCGGTCCTCGTTCATATTCACAGCCACCACCTTGCTCCACAACAGCAGGCCTTCCACCAGCATCCAGGTGAAGGAAGCCATGAAGAACAGGTGCAGCCCTGCTGTCACCACCAGGCACACCTCCTAGTGGACAGACACACAATGACAAGAGGGAAGTCCAATAAGCTTAAAACTTTAATTGAATGCGTATAAGCATGTTGCCCTTGATTGCACATCATGGAGAACCACCTGGTGGAGTGATGCGGAGTCGCTGCACATCAGGAGCAGTTCAGCCGTCCCCAGCGCCACAATGAGGTTCTTATGGACCGTGTTCCGGTCTGATTTGGGCACACTACAGTTCACAGGAAAAGCAGAAGAGAAGAGAAAAAGGCCATTTACAGAGGAGAACAACGAATGCATTTTGATAAGTCTGTCAGCAAAATCGCTGTGCATCATGCAGAAGGCGGGAAGCCTGCATTGACAATCATGGTGTGACTCAAAGTTCTTTGGGGCTAGGATGCCTGCACACTCACCCCACAGCCATAAAGAGGATGAAGGTGAGGATGAGGCCACACAGTGACACTCCACAGCCAATGAGAGTCAGGACCTGCAGGGCACTCTGGTCCTCTGGACTCCTCTGGAATGACCAGACCAGGGCTCAATGTTAGGGACAGTTAATGGTAAGTGAAAACTGGCTTATGAACTGCAGTCCTGTACAGCTTGAAAGATCCTACACAAATGGCAAATGTCCGTGTGGGGCAAACCACACTGCTGACACTAGTTTAAAAATCTCAGGTACCTGGACTTCGTACACTTGCAGTAGCAGAGCAAAGTTAGTGGTGTGGTTGCAGTAGCAGGAGGTGGAGGTCTTGCCAGTGGAAATGACCTGGCACCCCTCTGTGGACCAGCCTCCTCCGACTTCTGGCCTAAGAGAGAACCAGAAATTGCAGCCAGGCTGGTTTTATCCGTTCACTATAAAAGAACATCACAAGATAACTTGGGTCTGAGCTGACATTACACATTAGTACAGCTTCAGCAGGGAGCCCCCATGTTTTAACCCTTCAGAGACAGCCTGGATGTTCCAGAACCATCTGTGCAGGAGACACAATCACATATTCTACAGGCTAAACAGAAGCTCATTTGATTATAATTCAAACTGACAGTTCTGCCTCTCTCACTCTGATATGTATTTAATTTGATGTTACAATTTGATATCTTTATGATTGTAAATTAGGATTGGTGTGACCAAGGACAATTCCTATGAATTAATGGATGTGATGGGTGTGTGTGCGTGTGGGTTAGCACACTGGGTGTTGCAATGCATGTGGTGCAGTAGTGCATAGTTTGAGGGAAGGTGCATGCATGCTTCCCACCTGCTTGCAACCCTCTTGTTTTAAACTTGCTGCTGGTGGCTAGCCATTGTGGTGAACCAGCATGTAAGCCTTCCCTTGCCAGTACATAGCCTCTCCTTCACCGAGACTCCTGCCAGGCCTCCCAATGGCCACACAGGCTAATTTAGCAGGGGGACTCTTAGCTGCAGTGGGCCTCAAATATATGGTGTTTAGGCCCACACCAGTGGACACACCCTGGCACCTATCAACCACTGTTCTGTTGCCTGGTGAGCCTGGGAGGATAAAAGACGAAGGGAGCAAACCCTGACAGAAAAACAAGCTGTGGTGGCAGGTGGAGTGATTGGCATCCATAGTATTGGACAACTCCAAGTCAACTCCAATGACATACGCTTTCTTAGTCTGTGCTCTGAACATGACCTCAGCATAACAAACACCATCTTCTGACATAAGAATAAATACAAGGCATCTTGGATGCATCCTAAATCCAAACACTGGCACCTGATCCTAAAGACACCCTTCTTACGAGAGCCTGGAGAGTCCTCTGACAAAAGTTCCACTGCATGTCTATCTTTTAAGATGTCAAAGTGGACCAAAGAAGAAGCCACTCCACTGTGCCAGACCCTCTAACAAAAACACCTAACATACAAGCTAGTAGACAGGTTGACCTCAGAGGAAATAACTGAGCTCCAGTATGCCAATGATTGTTCCCTGGTAGCCCACACACCAGAGGCCCCACAAAATGATCTCAGCAGCCGTAACTGCATACAGGAGAGTGGGACTGAATATCAACAACCAAAAAACAGAAGTAATCTGTCAGATGGTCGCCGACCTCCCACACCACTCAACAACCCTCACAGCAACAACCAACCACCGTTCCTACCTTCAAGTACCTGGAAAGCATAATATCCAAAAATGGCACAATGGTTGATGAGATCCAAAACCACCTTACTGTATGGACGTGAGGTATAGACTGTCTACAGCCACCACCTCGTCACCAAACCTTGGAGGTCTGCCATGTAAGATCCTTGGAATCACTTGGAAGGACAGACTGCAACACACAGAGCTGCTAGAACAGACAGGCAATTGCAGTATTGAGTCCGCCCTGAACCACCATCAATTCAGGTGACTCAGACATGTTATTCTCCCATGCTCCACAGCCAGCTACATCTCGGCTAACAAATTGCTGGGGGGTAGAAGAAGTGGCTCAAGGACCAAATGAAGACTATGCTGAAGAGATGCGATTTTCATTAGAAAAACTAACTTACTGCTTCACCCTCTGGTGCTCTTACTCTTCAGAGGGTGTGGAACGTATGGCAAATCAATGTGCACAAAACTACATAGCTAAGCGCGCAAAGAGGCATGCTTGTAAAACTGGCCGTACCGCCCCAACATCACTTTTACATGCCTGGTCTGCAACCGTAGCTTCCAGGATTGGACTATACAGCCACCAAGAATAAATATGAGAATATAGTCATCATAGAATACAATGGACAACCAGCAAGCAAACTAAGTGTGTGTGTGTGTGTGTGTGTGTGTGATTGTGAGTTTTTGTGTGTAAATAGAATCAAGTTCAAAGCAAATGTGTACTCTGCTGACATAGGGAGAGAACCTGTTGAAAGACTACCAAAAGTTCTTCCCTTCAAGCTAATAATTTATTCCTGGTTACGTTTATTCACAGTGAAAGTAAACAAATAATTAAACTCAACTGAAGTGTAAATATGTGGTCAGGCTCTCTTTGGGCGTGCGATTATGTAGGATTTGAAGCAAGAAGAATTGTTTACATATTTAAATATATTTTAATGAATACTAAAAATTATAACAATGGAGACTCCTCTTCCACCTGAACCTTTGACAAAGAAGTAAACATGAAGAGAAAATGGCAGCCACCAGGTTACTATAGTGAATCTGAGGTCTATAGTCTTGAGGTGTAGGAGCGGGCCACAAGGTAAATGGCCACCTGAGTCTGACTGATGTGTACTGACCCCATGACCCACGTACTGACTGCCAGTGAATCACAGCCATTAAATACCTCTGAAAACCAAGAATGCCTTGCATGTGTCTCCATTATGCTATGTGTGAATACAAGGTAAAATCAATAGCAAAGTAAGATGAAAAAAAAAAAACAAGAACAAAAAGGAGAATGAGGAGGAGCAAAAGAAATCACGGAGTACAGGGAATTAACCATTTCATTACGTAGGCAGTCTTGCTTTACTGAAAACTGCCGGTGTATATATTGTCATAATTGCCGTTAATCAATATCGGAAATAACTGAATGACTTTCTGCAAGTGGTAGCTTACAGGTCAGGTGTGAAACCATGTGTGAATTACATGACAGCACTGATGGCTACTCACGTGAGACTGAAATCCCAAAATGCGCAAACAGGATCATATGCTGTCCCAGGAAGGCTCTGGAAAAGGTGGGAAGGAACAGACCAGTCAGTACATTTTCAAATACTTGACAGAATTAAAGCCCTAAAGCCCTGATTTAATAAAAGTAAATCAGAATGAAACTTTTAGAACATTTTTTTCCTATAAATTTGTCACCAGTACATAGCTAATTCCCACTCTGTTCCGTAATGTCCAAATGTCTGCAACCACCCCTTTGTCCAAGCAGTATTAATGCTGCGAACCCCACAGGCAGTGTAGACATCCCCAGTTCTCCAGGTGCTTCTTTAGACACTGCATACTGCAGTTAAGCTCACATACAGCAAGATGTGTGTTGGAGGAAGTCCTTTTTCACATGCGGTTTTGATCGCAATCTATGGGTGCCTGACAGACCAGCAGGAGTCACTAGATGGCACTGAAAGTGGAGCCCTCCCATTCCGTGCAGGACACGATCACCAGTTGCGCATCACCCCATGGAGTTACTGGCAACAGTCGGCACCGGCACGTTCCGGATTTGATCTGAGACCATGAGGCTTGTTCATGCACCACAGCCTTGTACCTTAACCAAAAGAGCCATCCAGCCCCCTCTCTGCTGACTTCTACTGAATTTAGTCTTCAGATTTCATGTACTTTGACTGCTTGTTTGAATATGAACCCTGGGCTTCATCGTTTGAGCACCAGAGGAGAGCGACAAGTGCTAACCTCAGGTTTGTGCTGCAGCTGGAAGCGAACTGCCATGCTGATAGGCTGGCCGTCCCCGAGCACCGTGCTGGAGATGACAGAAGAGCCCAGTACTGTCCCTAAATACCTGCAACACACACAGCACAAGGTGAGGAGTGAGGGCCTGAGTACACCTGCCTGACAATCACTGTCTACACTATAACAGTATGAATCTGCAGGCACTAAAATTACACCAACATCATGATAACATGTTCAGGGTCTGCAGATGGAAAGTAGCTTTCAGCCTGACCTGACATGCTAACATCAGCCCGTCTTTCAAAATGAAGATTAGCGTGAGTCACCTCACCAAATAACAAAATAAAATGGCTGTCTGATGCCATGACTATTCAGAGATTAAAAACATACTGTAACATTATGGCCAGGGAACAAAACTACGTTTTCAAATGCTGCTACCATTCAGTGACTCGCCCTGTATTGTCTTCTTCAGTCCTCATCTTGGCGCTATGGCTATTTTTAGCTGCATCCAGTTGTACAGGGAATAATGGATTTCCTTGGACCATTTTGAGACTCAATGCTGAGCAAACGAACACTTACTTCTGAGTGCCGTCGGTAACGGCAGGAAACAGGGTGACGTTGCTTTGTGTCTGAAACAGCGGGCGCAGGGAACCATACCAGGTGTTCATCAGGGTAACCTTCCGGAAGCCTGGTTAGTTACATTAGGCACACAATCAACAAAATGTGGCATTTGGAGGCAATAGAATGTTTGAGCCATCTCTTTGTATATTGACTCGATGATAGCCATTTTGTGACTTCCTCACCAAAGTCATGAAGAGCCTGCATATCCTGGGTTGGGACTGAGATGCAGTCTAGGCCGGTGTCATTTTCAAAGTCAAGTCCACAGAATTCAGAACCAGTGGCGTCATCTCCCAAACTCTTCTGCTGGACTGTCAGCTCTGAATAAACCAATGCATTATACTTTTGTTTAGAAATGTACTTAACATCAATTTAGCTGATGTTTTTATCCAGGGCCGTTTACCAGATAAAGTATATAGATGCAGTTAAGTATGATCATAAAAGCAGTAGTGCTACATAAAAATGATTATTTACTCTAGTAGAGTCAACAACAGCGTCACAAGAACAATAAGAATCAACTGTAATGCTAGCTTGGGCAGCCATTCTGATAAACACATTCAACTAACTTGATAACATGGGGAATATACACAGTGAGTGCTAAGACTATGTTGAATGATTTGTGCCATCTTAGGTGGAATGCAACTGAATATGGGAAGTAAAATTTACTAAATGGAAAAAAATACTGCAAGAAGCGAAAATAGAGAAAAAATGATGGTGATAAAATTTACAAGAACTGTGAGTGTATCTGTGTATATGTGTGTGTGTGTGTGTGTGTGTGTGTTTGAGTACTCATGTGTGTCCACATATATGTACATGTGTGCTTTATCAATACGCATGTATATGTGTACTGTACATAATGTATATGTTTATGTATATTTGAAAGTGTGTGTGTGTGTGTGTGTGTGCAGGAGTCTGGCTCACTGATATTGTCAGTTTGGATCAGAAGTGTATCACTCTCAGCCATCATCAGAGGTTGTAGATTGGTCACCATCCGGTCAATGCTCTCTACCACTGCCATTGGTCCATTTACAACCTGCAAAACAGACAAATAAACTTCTGACCTCTTCAGCTGTCACCTGAGGGATGCTAGAGGGCTGGGGGAGGTGATACAACTGTTATGTTGTTCATGACAGGTTAGACATACTGTAAGGGCTTGCTGTAATATTGAAAGTGGGTATGAATGAAGTTCTCTATTTTTTTCTCTCTCACTTTCACTCTCTCTTTCTCTCTCTATCCCCCCCCCCCCGTCTCTCTCTCTCTCTCTGTATGTGTGTGTACTGATTTGTCATGTAGCCTTGTCTCTGATATGAATTAAGAATATTTTGCTATGTAAGCAATGTCTGTTGTTATTTTCATGATTTGTAAATGCATTTGTTTCAGGGCTTGTGCAGATAATGGGTTGCTTTTAAACAACACAGAACCTTCTGTCAGTGCTGTTCCTATTTCCATTATTCAAAATAACGCTGTGACAGAAGGATTTGTTTCACATATAAAGTACCATACTATACGCTAAAATGCATTTATATACAATTTATATGTATTTACATTGTGGATTACCAAGATCATATTGAGTTGTCTCTCATATCAGTCATTTAAAAATGTATAGTTTATTACACAATGAAGGGAAAATGGTGTCAGCCTGCTTTCAGTCAAATTCTTCATCACTGGGAGCACTCTTTTGCATTTACTGCCCTCTAGTGGGGAAATGTAACATGCTTCCTGACCAAGGCTGTGTTCTGGCTGTTTTACCATGGCGGGGGTGTCTGAGGTGTTACCTGCGTGATGGCATGCCACGTGGGAGCCTGTTCCTGACTGACTATCCTGTCCGCCACGGTGACGAAGTGGCGAGTGAGGGCGGCGGCCTCGTGACTCTCGTTGGAGCGCGTCGGGACCTCCGCCGCGCGGGCCAGGAACTGCACCAGGTGAAGCACGTCGGCGGGCTCCAGATCGCCCGGCGACTCTTCCAAGGCCTGCCTGGAAACGTCGAGCAGGCCGGATACCTGACCCCAGGTCAGCTCTTGAGGCTCGTCGGGGATCAGCCCCTCTGTAACCTGCGTCTGCCACCAACAGAGGGAGCAGTTGTTTAAAACACAGGTGTCTAAACTTTCCAGGCCTAAGATGCAATTTTCTGTAACGCACCCCGTTGAAACATGCTGATGTGTGATCAAAAGTGGAAATTCAATTGTTTATAAATATATGTTAAAGTACCTCCATGGAGACTCGCCAGAGTGTTTTATTTAGAACAACGCAATTGTCCATTATAGGGATTTTTTATGATCAACAAGTACTCTTGTAAAGATTCATATGTTGGTTTTATCCCAAATTTAGGAAACAACCGGTTTAGAACAAAATGTGGATAATAGACTCATGCTGTGAATGAAAATAAATACTGTCTCATGTTCAGTGGAGCTTATTTAAAAATGAAAATCAGTAAAATTTTTAAATGATAAAATAATCCTCATAACTGCTTTAAATTATGCCCTGGCAGAACAGCCACATACTAGTCATTGCAAATGAAGGAATGGATTGATCCTGACAACTGCAATAAGTCGCTGCACCTTCTGCAGTGAGTTGAAATGTAGGGGAGGGATGACAGAGGGATGAATTTGGGGAGGAGGAGAAATGTTATCAAGGGCTGACGTGACAAGCCACAAGACTGCCACACGTTTGCACCATTGGAACAAATATTTCTCAGCTCAGGCTAACTAAACGGACACTGTTATAAATCTCCAACGCTGAGTCTGTGCTCGAGGCTGTGAAGTGAAGACAGAAATGAACCTGGGTAACGTACCAGGGTGCTGTTGGAGAGCTGCATCAGGTGCTGCATGAAAGGGCTCGGCTTCCTGTCGTGCGCTTCGTTCAGCTCCTTCATCTTCGCGAAGCGTTCTGCAAGACACCACGACACGTCCGCACACTTACCATGCTCTGAACGCGTGCCAAATGTGCACCGGGTAACTGCCAGGTGCACGCTGCACAAACGACAGTGGTGTACGCCAAACACATACTACACACAGGTTCAACACAAACCAAGCAAATAGCACCGAATAAAGAACAAATGCTGGACGAACGTCTAACACACACACAAAGCCAGTATTCCAGGCTAGACAATGAACATCAAGATCTGTTATGCATTACAGATGCCTGCGCTTGTGCGTCAGTCTGTGTTTGCTGTACGGATCAGTGCCTTCGTTTTTGTGTCCAGGGCTATGTCTATGTTTATATGTTACGGTATGTTTTCTTGTCTATAGTTTGTGTCAGTTTCTGTTTCAGACTGTCAGTGTGACTGATTAAATGCACAAAATCCTGACCTCAACCCCATCCAACCTCTTTGGAATCAACACACTTGTCCCTGGCTACGGTTATACACATGGTTGTACGTCGCTCTGGATAAGAGCGTCTGCCAAATGCCTGTAATGTAATGTAATGTAATTTGGAAAGCCAGGCCTAATCGTTCAGTCAGTGCCCGACCTCACTGATGCTCTTCTGGCTGAATGGAAGCAGATCCCTGCAGAAATGCTCCAACATCTAGTAAAAAGCCTTCCCAGAAGTGTGGAGTAAAGGGACTCCATATGTATGGACATAATTTTGGATGAGATGTCAGGTGTCCACATACTTTTGGCCATATAGTGCATCTATATACATATATATATATATATATATATATTTTCTTTATTTAACCAGGTAACAGCACGTGGAGGTGCTGGTAATTACAGGTGCAAAAGTGTAGACGTATGCAGGTATGGAGTAAAATGTACAGTGTGGGGAAGGAGAGGTGCACAGGTGCGGTGCTGCGGGAAAGCAGAGGCGTCAGGGTTTGGAGAAGCAGGCATAGCGGTCTCAGCAGCAGAAGCAGAAGAGGTGTGAAGGCCTACGGGTGCGGAGATCAGGAGGCGCTTGACTTCAGAAGCGGGTGTGGCGAGCTCAGGCGCACGATGGTGGGTGAGCCGTGCATAGATGTGGAGGCGCGTGTGAGTAGGTGTAGCAGACTGCAGCGCAGGAGAGCGGAGGCATAGCACTTACCTGTGCTGGTGGTGCATATGAAGGGCAGTGTGTCTGTGCAGGGAACAGGGGTGTAGCGAGGCTGTCCTGAGGAGGACCCCTTCAGAGCCTGGCACAGCTTGGCTTTTTTCTGCTTGTAGAAAGCTGCCCCATCAAGAGAACAGATCGTACAGCCATCATTACCTTCAGCAGAGCTAGCAGAACAATATAACACCCTTCATGCATCTTACATGTAGTCATTTGTAAAAATAGTAAAACTTTACATGCTATTAAGATTTATACACTCTTATGCACAAATAAGATTGAGCGCAAACATTTGCACAAACATTATGAGTGGTGATCAGGGATATAAAGAGTGCATACCACAATGTGTCATTCTCAAAGCCTTTATAAGACAAGCTGATTTATCATAGAATAGGACAGCAGTAGTGTCAATTTATTATTATTATTTTTATTTTTATTTTTTATTATTATTTCTTCAGATACATTGATTATAGCAGCCATCTCCGGGGCTCGGCAACCATTTTGCCCCAGAATGCTCAATGTCATCAGGAGTGGAGGAGTAAGGGTTTTTTTTAGCTTTCATCCTAATAAGATTTCCATTCATCCAGCTAATGTGATTTCATGTGTACATGATCCCGCCATTTGCTTTGACAAGAAGACATTTCCCAACTCTCTTTGAAGTTCTCTGATGGAATCTGCAGTTTATCACTGAGCGGCAGTTGTGTAATCACTCATTTTACATCAATGGGAACTCGCACCATATCTGCACTGGAAAGGATGAGCCTCGTTTGAAAAATCTTATTTATCCTTTGCCATGAGTGAAACTAAGCTGAGGAAAGACACTTTTTTCCCCCGTCCAAAGCTATTTCATTTTGATTAATGTTTTTTTAATTTTTTTTTTTTAACCTTTTTAAGGCCCCACTGTGTGGTCTGCCTTCTAAAACTGAAACAGCCAGTTTCCTGTTTTACAGTAAGCCAGGGGTCCTGGTCAGTGGAGTCATCACTGGGAATCTCCCACAACCCTTCCCACAGTTAAAAAAAACCTCTGCCCACTCCCCTGTCCCCAAAACCCATATCCCAAAGTACACCTATTCACAATTCACACAAACTGCTCCTAAATGCATGTACTCGTTTAGCAAGTGATCCAAAATTACCCAGCAGCCAAATGGCTAAATCCGGTGGCATGGTGAACAGTTTGAAAATTGCTTTGATGAAGAAAATACATTTGTTCCATTAACTGAAATGGGTTTCTTAAAAACAAGCATATGATACAGGAATTCCGGAAATCATTTCATTGCATTCCACAAAATTTCAACTACAAAAGATTCTGTAGATACATATATAGATTTTAACCTAAAACTTATCACCTTCTATGAAATGAATAAGGAAGGTACGGCTATATTTCCAGAATATAGAAGACATGGTCTAAAACACCTTAAAAAAAAAAAAGAAAGAATTTTCAAACAATTCTTTAAACAGCTTGAAATGCTCTCGGAACCCTAACACTTGACTTGAAACAATTAGCACACAAAAAACCTTTTACAAAATAAACAATGTTCTCCACTTGATTGAAACTATAATTGAAAAGTTTTACTCAAGGTCAGATTCAGGCACAAAGTTTAAAAACAAATTCAGTACAGTTTCCATAGTAATGTTTCTTGTATTTCCAAATGTCAAGCACTCCCTAGCAGTTGAATTCTTTCAAGAATATCCTGTACAGACACTGTTTTCATCATTGAGCAAACAGCTGTCAGTACCTTATCATAAATACTGTATGTTCACATTTTCTTTCAGAATACTATTTTTCCTGAATTCTTTTGCACTGTTACTTGGTCATGGCTGCACAGGCTTTTGATTAATCGGTCTGCTGTATGGAGAAATCTTTATTTGGAACAAATATATTTATTTATTTTGTTAAACTTTTACATGACAGTTCTCTTGTTCAGCCAAAAGGTCACAGGATGGTACAAGACCATACAGTAAGACACATCGCGGTAATAGTGTTCATGTACAGGTCTGTGACTTATACATGTCAAGTAACTCAAAAAATGTGTTGCCATCCAGGGAATCAAGCTATTTAACAGGCTATTTAGGTAGCAGGCCAGCTCATGTGTTGCTTTCCAGTTGATTCCATCAATGTCTCCTCAGTTCAGGTGTTTGGTTTTAATGCAGTAGCCTAGCTTGGTCATGAAAGGTATCCAAAGCCAAGAAACTAAAAAATACAGGTTTCATATAATGATAAGACATACACTTTAAAAAGGTACTTTCGTTTGCTGGAGAATTTTGCTGGTTTGATAAGGCAATAGTGTTCATTTTTCATTAATTATTTAAAAAAGGTACAGAGAAGGGTATTTTGCAGCAAAATGTTTTTTGAGCATGTTCTATTGGATGAAATCACATGCACACATCGTTATGTCAAATGTTACCAGCGTGCCTTGCAATTATCTACTATGGACAAGTGTATTGGTTTTGGTTGAAGCAGACATTGAAGAATGGGGACAACTGATAATACGGAGATTAGGGGCAGGAAAAATTAAAATAAGAAGATGAAGAAGAAGAAATAAGAAACACCGAAAAGAACCTATGTGGCCATTTGATGAATCAGAATTCTGTGCATTTACAGTTCAGCAGGTATCCAAGCTAATGACCGTAAGACAGGGATACACAACTCCGGTCCTGGAGGGCCGATCTGTGTGCTGGTTTTTGTTCCAACCGGTTACCATTTCTTAGAGCTCTATAAACTATGCTGCTTCACTCCTATACTTCAGCACAGTGAAATCTCTAGGATACACTTGCAATCTGTGGCTGTAGCTGGTGCTTATACACATGCCAGATCAAGATATGATTGGGCCAATTCAATAAATGTTGGGAAATGTTGGCACAAAATCCTGAAATGGATTGGCCCTTGTTGTGCGCCCCTGCTGTAAGAAGTGAGAATGTGTAATCATTGTCAAAATCAAAATAATATCTCTGTTATGAAGCTTTTTGGCAAATTACTATATATCTTGATATTAATGCATTCTCTGAAATAGCTTAACAAGTGATTTTCAATCAGAATCACATAATATAGGCTGTTTACATTAAGTAAGTGCAATCATACGTGCACAACTTGTGCATGACCTCTTTTAGGAGCTAACTCAATAAAAAAACAAAAAAAAAAACAGTACTCAGACAAACCTATGCTTGTGCTAAATATTGCTCCAAATTAAAAAAATAAATACAAAACAAGTCACACCAAAAACTAATGCATAACTGTCAAATGAAAATTGTTGCACATTGGCTTGAAGACACACCATAAAAAACGTAAACAAATTCTCCCCTGTATGCAATATTTTTTTTCAATAGCTTTTTTTTCAAATATTGAGTCCGTGGGATATACAGACAGAAATTGTGCTTTAAGAAGGCATTTTTTATGTTAATTGTTTTTTGTGTGCCTGTGTTCATTCAGTGTGCACTAAGTCATTTTTCCATGTATTTCCTTTTATGTTAGTGTGCATTCCTCCTGGAGGTGAGGGATGAGTGAGTGGACAGATGAGACTTTGATTGTAAACACAAGACCACAGCAAAGCTAAGAATCCTCCATAGTATGCCTTTAAATGACAGAAAAAGACCCTCAAGAGAAATAGATTTGTTCATTAAAGATACTTAGAAAAGGTACTTACACGGTTTCAAAAATGTTGGCAGCACATGCAATGTTAACGGTAATACAAATGAACACAACTTGAAAAACGTAACTGTGATATAATTGTGACAAAGATTTAATTAATAATAATGAGCAAGGATTGTTAACCATGTTTCTACAGGCAGTTTCTGAGCAGCCCACACAAATCTGCTGGTTGACTGTGCATAGAAGAACATATTTGGTATTAACTGACATGTATGTGCTTCTGGTATAATCCCTGAAGGATAGCTCATTGCTCCCATCCTCCATGTCTGCCAAACAGATATGTTGACTACATGCTGTGTGGTTATGCAGTCAACTAGCCAGTGTAACTGCTCACTGCATCCATCCCATTCCTGTTCATTTTCATTGTGACATTTTGATCCCTTATTGAATACAACGCTAAGCATGTGTGACTTATTCACGTTGGGCCTGCCTTGGACATTCTTATTGCATTGGGCATTCTTAGAAAAAAAAATTGCTCAGAGGGGTATACTACAAAGGAAGCTTAACATGCCCAGAGTTTCTTTGCATTAGCTGGCTGTTAGCTATTATGCTCGACCAACATCACAACAGTGGTTATGAACTTGCTAAGTTAATGCAGGCTTTGATAATCAATCCATGCATTTTCTAACCCACTTATTCCTGGTCAGGGTCACAGGGGGGCTGGAGCAGATCTCAGCATACATAGGGTGAGAGGCAGGAATACACCCTGAACCAGTTGCCAATTCATCACAGGTCACACACACCATTCACACATTCATACCAACAGGCTACTTAGAGTCTTCATTTAGCCGAACCTGCATGAATTTGGACTATGAAGTAAACCCACAAAGAGGGCAAGCAGACTTTAGACAGCAAGGCTGGGATTCAAACTCGGAACATTCTTGCTATGATGCGGCAGTGCTACCCACTGTACCTCAATAAATTAATCAAATAAATAAATAAATAAATAAAATACAAAATTGGGGGTCTAAACAACTCTCAATTTTCTCCAGGAATAGAAACACCATTGTCTAAAGGAGCTGATTGGTCAAAGGGAAGTGCTTTTATGCATTGCAATTCATTAGCCAGAACATAACCAGGCCTGGATCAGGCTACTCGCATCTTACCATGGCAACATACGCTGAGTAAAACTGAGTCTGTCATGATATGGAAAACCCAGGATTAAAGCTGAATTTAGCACCCCATAATCTTGCTTTGTAGTATACCCCAAATTATGACTACCAGCATAAATTATTTTATTATTTACATTATCTACAGTTTATGAACACAGGCTATAGAGTTGACTTAGGCATTTTTTTTTGCCTTTTCCCACCTGGCTCATAAAAAATCTGTGCAATAGAAATGCACTTGTGTGGCTGCCTGAAGCTTCAGCAGGAACAGGGGATAGGCCAATATCTCCCCCCAGAACAAGCTGAGGGCCTTAAGTAGTACTCCATGTCTGCAACCAGCCACCAGAAGGCCCTCTTCACCCAGTCTGTTTGCCTTTCTGGCAAACTCCAATGCAGCAGACCACTGACTAGCTCTACAGGTTCCCCTGCCTTTAGTCTGCATGAAAATTCAATTAAGCAAGACTGCAAACACAAATGTAATTTACTGCCAGGCTATGAACTCCACAAAATTTACTAATACTTAACACTCCTGATCTCCTCAACAAAACTGGCTATGTCAGCATTGTTGCCGATCAAGGGGCCCTCAAAATACAGTCCCTCTGACCCTAATGCAACAAGAAAAAAGATTTAAAAGATTCAGCGGCGGACACTGTTCGTTAAAACAACTACAAGTAACTTCTTTGTGATTGTGTAACGGTCTCAAATTAATATTGATGCCTCTATATGACCGACATCAGCAAATGAGACCATCAGCAAGCAGATTGGCTATTTATATGAAATGATTCTAAATGCTGGTCTCCAGGTCAGATTCCCTGCAAAGTCAGATGAAACACACTGACTAGAAGAGCTTAATCACACACAGCTCATCGCTGCACATCCTGAAAACGGCTGTCTTTCACTCTCTGCTTCAAAATAAATGCATGAACCAGATCAAGATCATGACAAGAGGCAGTGGTGCTAATTATTTATATTATTAATTAATATAAAAGAAAAATGTTGGCACATGCGATTGCAAATGTAGTAGGGCTAATTATTTAAATCTGCATTTCTAGAATTGCAGTGCCACTAAATCCTTTACAAATAAAGGTAGAGGCAGGATACAAGACTTTATTCAAGTTGCTTTTAATAAGAAATCAAACAAGGTCTATTAAAATATTTTAAAAGCCTTACAGGCTGAAGGTATATGTGTTTGCATTTTTACTACAATACTACTTTACTCTGTTACTGTACTCTATACATTTAGGTGTCCACTACACCATCGGCCTCTCCTCCTCCTCAGATTGTCACCCACCTAGCATCTATTTCACCACGCTACAACAGATTGCTGGTTGGTTTTCTTTTCATTTAAACAGTATTTTACTTTACCATGCAACTGTATTGACAATTTGTGTCTTCCTCTGCTTTGCATCCATCAACCATTTCTTCCACAGAATGCTGTATTTTGAGTGTTTGTGTCTATTGCATTATTCAGTGTTTTTGATGATTAGTCAAGCTGGCCGTTACGGAGTTGACCCGTTTCTCTACCGTTCAAAAACACGAAAAATTAGACGTTGCACGTATAACAATCACTGCATTTCATGGCCTTTAATCTCCCTCACACTGCCACCTACCCAGCATCTGTTCAAAATCGCTACAACAAACATCTCTTTTTTCAAATAGTAGTGTCTTTACTACAATACTGGCATTACTACTTAAACCGCTCATTACTTTACTACACCACTGCAATAGCTGCTCAAAATCGCATGACACATTTGTCTTCATATTGCATCTCAGCATTTTATCAACCAAGTAAGTTTTCCCCAGAAGAGAAGGGGATTGATCTTAGAATTGTATAGAAACATTAATTTAATCAATAATTATAACTTACAGGAAATTATTATAGGCCATTGATATGTGTGTGTCGTTCCATTTTATAGCACAATAAAAAATACAAATACTGTGTCTGTTAGATTATTTTTTCAGTAAAATACTCCCAGCTAGCTTCTGCTTAACTTTCGGGTGACAGATGTTTCCCTTGGTGAACTAATTTAAAAGACAGACAAGCTGCAATTCAAAAGGAAAAAATAATGACAATCCATCATTGCATCATGGGCTTTTTACATATGCACATACTGTAAAAAATAAAAACCACAGGCTTTTACGTGTTGGATACAAAAGCACACCAATGTACAATGTTTTTTTAACAAGCAAAAGAACGGTGGGCACAATAGTCAGTATTTGATTGTGTTGGCAAATGTATACTTTTGGGGTGTGGTCAAAAAGGGGTTTTATGAACACTTAAAACATGCAAAGAATGAGAAAACAGGTAGGTCCATGCTAATAATAATAGTAATTATTATTATTATTATTATTTGTATTTATATAGTGCCTTTCCAGAACCCAAGATTGCTTAACAAAGAGACAAAAGGATCCAAAGTGATCTGGAAGCACATCAATTTAAGGCTGAGTAATCTCTATCCAGCACTACAATCATGACAAACCACTTCTTTTTAAATGGGCACACCTGACTAATGAAGGATGCCATAAAGATATCTTCTGCATTCTGAAATATGCTTCGGGTCAGCCTAAGCCTGGATATATTTTGATTTATAGTTGATCTTCCCCAACCAAAACTCTACCCAATATGAAAATGCATTTGTTACTGACAACTCACAGCAGGGATGCATTTTGGCTCAATACTGGTGCTGTTAACAGCTGGCAGCCTGACCAACCAGACTGTTTCAAAGCAATGCTGCCAAGGCAAATTAATCAGCCAGTCTAGATCAGCTGATTGCTGATGAACTTCACTGTTAACACGATTGGTCCCAACTTGTTTACAGGATGTATGTACAGTTATCATTTGATGAACAGCGCACATGTACTGTATATGTAGAGAATAAGTACCCCTGTCAATATCTTTCCTGAATTTGGTGATTTAATATATAATACTATATGTATATAAATATTTACTGTTTCTTCAAGAAGAATAAAGTAAATCAGCTTCACTCTGTATTAAGTGTGATCACTCCCACAAGCACATTATACATCCAGCCACAGTGGTGATAGGATCTCCTGGGCGGAGAGTCATAAATCAATGCAAGCTCACCTGGGCATTGCAGCTGGACTGGGATCTGTCTCACATTAGGGTAGAGGGTCATGTTGCTGATCCTCCAGGCAAACAGTGGGTCTGGGGTCAGTTGGGAGCAGGTGTTGAACTCCAGGACCTGTCTCTCCCCAAGCATGGTATCCCAAATTCTCAGATCCGTAATGTTACCCACAAAGGGCTCAGTGAAGTCTCCCCCGAACGAGTCCTGGTCCTGCCCTATGATGAATATGCCCTCCCCATGGATGTCCCTGGGCGTGTCCTCTCCGGACCCGGCGTCCCGCATTTCCCCGTCCACGTGGATGGCCCAGTAGCCATCCCACTTGCGCCAGGTGACGCACAGCTGGTGCCAGCCGCCGTCGTTGGGGAAGGAGGCCTTGTAGGGCCGGTGCTGGCCGTGCACGATCAGCGCCAGCAGGATGCGCCCCGCCCCGTCTACCCGCCCCCGCAGTTGGAACTCATTGGTGAACACCCGCGCCGCGTAGCTGAAGACCGTGGACACCTGGTCGTGGCGCGGGTCCCACTGCACCCGGACGCACACGCTAACGGCCGACAGCGGCTGGAACTGCAGGTCCAGACGGGCGTAGCCCTCTTGGAACTCCCACGGGAAGGTCAGGGCAAGCAGAGACACGTCTGCGGAGGGAAGGAGCGCGTTAGCTTTTGTATAGCGAATTCGGAACTGACCGAGTACGCTTGGGTGAACTGTGCAAATGCGTAAACGTCTGTCTACTTGTCCCTCGTGCTTAACCGTCATTACAACAGCCTCCAGTCTGTAAGCAAGGATTTTCAAATTAAATAGACCCTGTTCCCATAGCAACATAGACAACCTGTTCCTGTCTCCCTTCTACCCACTGGATTGACTCTGATAACAAGACTGAGCAGTAATATCTCACGCTGCTTGGAGACTGCCGGCATAGTCCTGGTTAGCCTATCGGGGTCTCTGACCCACACAGACTTGTCCAGCCCCGCCTCCTTCAGCAGATTCAGAGTGCCGTTCTCCTCCCTGTGGTGCCCCATGGTGGCCAGAGTGCTGAACTGCGTCAGACAGAAGCGTTCAGCCTGCCAGAAGTCCAGGGAGATGTTTATCAGCTGGAACACTGTCTCCAGGGTCTGGAGGGTTGCCTGGGGTTCATCCACACCTTTCAGTAGGAGCACCAAATATAAATGAACAAATGTAATTGCAATTGAAGATTATTTGGAGTTGTGTCCATAATGTTGTTGGTTCAGATATTAAATGTTCCAGTGAACCTTTGACTAAAACAGTTGACCTGAACTGAATCTCACCCTGAACCGAGTGAACATCAAGCTGTAAAAAAAGCTAAATTTTAGATATAGGCTCTGTAAGTTGATAAGGCTGCTCTGCTAGGAAAACTTAACAAATAAGCAATTGCAATTTTCTTTGTGTGATATGAATATTAATTGTATTACTGATTTTCTTTATTACTTAACCAGGTAGGTCAACTGAAAGCGCAAGTCTTATCTGTAGTGATGACTTGGAGAATTAAAGTTTTAGAAAAATGTGACAGACTGTATAGCCAGTCAGATGTAGAGGAATAAGAACTGACACTACATACAGCCACTCAGAAGAGCTTAAAAGGAAATAGTGGAGCACAGTGAAACTTTCAGAGCGCATTAAATCTGTTCCACCTACCTCTGTCTGTCCAAGATCGCACAGGTTCACTGCTGCAAAGCACCTTTAGCCAAAGAGACGGGGAAAAAGGCACTGTGAATACCAGACTGACGATGGCCCTTTCTTCTGAACAGAGATGGTGTGTCTGAGTGTGTGAGTGTGTGTGTGTGTGTTTGGGGGGGGGGGGGGGGAGCTGTGAAGCAGACAAACATTTTTTTGGACAGAAGTAACAGAAACAAGTCCAGCGTATCAAACTAGATGAACCACATCAAACAGAAACCCCTTGGTTTTAACACAACTTAGCATTTTACAAACTATCCCTTCGATTAAAAAACTATTGAATTTTTACAGCACTAAGGAAAGCTTGGTGCATAGCTCACACAACAAAGTGATAGATCATTGATTGCAGTGAGAGATGTATACTTTACCACAATGAAATTCACCACTGAGGCAATTTTCAGCCAGACTCCTGACATGGTTATCATTTGGCGTTTCAGAGCTGAAACAAAGCATATCGTTTATTTCCCTTTGGACAATTATATGGTGTATCATTCATGTCAGGATATCCTAAACATTCCCATCTGTTCCGGACAAAGATAATCCGTCATTTAGACTTAAGATGTAAGTTAGTATTCTACCTCAGTAACATGCAACTTATTAATATATAGACACAGAGCTTAATTGGAGTTGGCAGAAAGTAAATGGATTTTGGTAGTCTGTAAGAAAAAAGCAGCATATCGCTATGATTTTCCATTAATTATTCATGATTAAAAAATTCTCATCTGGAAAGCAGAACATGTAGACTTACCCGCTGACATAAATCCATGTGCCCAACGCTAACTGGATCGCACAGAAACAAACAGCCGTCCAGCGAGCTGAGGAAGGTCTTGCTTTCCCCCAGAACTTGTCCGCCGTGTACTGTGTGCAGCGTCCAGCATCCACAGCCGCGGTCAGTTCCCACAGATGCGTCTACGGTCAGAGCACAGTCCTCCACCCCTCCATCCTCATTTTCCCACTCTACAGGACCCACTGCCCTGTCTGGCAAAAAACCACTGCTACCAAGTGGGAGGTGAAATCAGACCTTTTCTGTACCCCCCCACCCACCCACACACACACACACACACACACACGCACACACACACACCACTTGGCCCTTGATTCAGTAGCCTCTTTGTCATGCAAATGGGGCCATTTTTAAAAGAAGGCTTCTTGCGCAAGCAGTGTCAGGCTTTGGCATATAGAGTTCATCAAGGACCTGGTGGCAGCCAGAGCCGACCAGCCTGTGTGTTATTTACGTCCCAGTTTCCCTTCTCCTTACACAATGCAGACGTGCTCTCTTAACACTTCCTCCCCCATTTTAAACCAATACAGAGGGGGGGCATCAAAGTCTTCTCATAACAAGAGAAAAAAACTGTACTGTATTCCTCTCCCCCCAAAAAAACATGCACAGGATTGCATAATATTTACAGTATCAGCTATAGTGTTCCCTGGCAGCTTTTTTACCATAAAGAAAGAAAGAAAGAAGAATATGAAAAAGGTATGAAAGAAAAAATATAGCGCTCTAAACTTTCTGAGTGTGTCTCTTTGTGGAGAGTTTCCATGGTAGGGAGCCTCACTGTGCTGAGATGGAAAGAGGGGTACTCTTGTTTCTTATTTGTTTTGGTCCCTTTTTGAAGGGTTTGGCCTCTCGTGTACCCCTAAGCACATACAAATCCACACACACACACACACACACTCACTCACAGACGCATGCACACGGGCCTAGTGGACCTTTAGACAAAATGAATGACATCACTAATGCCCAAAGTACAAGAATCCGTAAGACAAACAACCCCATTAGTATTCTTCTGAGCACAATCACGCGCCTTGCCAACTATAAGGAGTTTGATTCTCTCGACAAAGAAACATTAGATTTGATAAACTATGCAACCAGTTTCTGTCTACTTGAGGCATATAACAACTCATAAACTTCACGGGAAAAAAATCCGAATAGCACACAGATTTCTGGTCATTTCATTAAACTGCATTTCCTGACCTAAACCTCAACCCAACCTAGCTTTCATATGATATGCCTGTCTGCTATTTTTGGATAATGCTGACAAAACCAGTGGTAGTTTTTGTGCTTTTTTGAAAACAGATGATGATGGCTGATGGCTTTCTATTAAGAGACGTTAATAACAATCCAAAGAAAGTAATTAATAAATTTAGATTTTATGGCATAACATGGTAGAACAAAAACCTCAGATGAGGTCACGCAAATGTCGCTTGCTCAGCTAAATTTCTATGCAACAAATAGAGCCCACCCCCCAAAATAGAGACTGTTGACCAAGTGCTACAGTAAAAGTGATAGATGTACTGAGATCAATGTGGGTGGGGGAATTTTAACTGAATTAATTATCTTTGCTTCCTGCCCCGAGCTCCCTGCCCCCTTCACAGAAGCCTGACACTTCAGTGTGGTCAGGATTCCTGGACACCACTCCCCCCCCATATGCCGAACACTAGTATTTATGGTTGGCTTTTGTTGGCCGTTGGGTGACCACTTCCCGCCTCCTTGCATTGTTAGACACCAGCATTGCTGCCCTGTCCCAATTCAGCTCTTATAAATTCCCCAGCAATGAAGACCTCATTCCCATGCCCCCTGTGATCAGCCCCAAACCTGCCCACGTCAGCAGTGTAACCTGATCTTAACTCACGTAATAATGCAAAAAATATAGCCGAATGCTGAAATACATTTACACCTACGCCATGAGCAGCATTGCCTGTTGTATGAAAAACATTACCATATAGGAAATTAGCTAAGAAGGCAGAAATGTTGCTCGCATGTATGGCATGATGTTAAATGGACTCCAACTCACCATTCCTCTATTTGCAAGGACTGCTGACTCAGCTGATGATGAAGGCACTGCAATGTCGCTACAATGTAGTGGAAATGCTGTAACACCGACAAAACATTCCAGTAACATTGTGAGCACATTTTGTGTTAGCTATGTTACTATCTGTTCTGACTACACGCCTAAATATGACTATATATGTTCATAACTACATGACTAATTTCAGCAAAGTCTTTCCTATTTTGTACTACGGAGACAGCTTTTAGTTTTCAACTGCCCTCAGAACCCCTCTCAATCTTTTCTCCTCTCTCTCTATCTCCTTGTCTCACTCTCGTCCTCACTTTCACCTTCACATCATCTTCCCGAAACCGAAATCCCCACTTTACTTCTGCCAGACGCAGAACTTGCACAGATGAAGCGTAACTGACTGCTCTTCCCTGAGAGCCAGGGGAACATCACAGCAGGGGCCGCACCCTGAAGTGCGCTGACCGTACGCCCGCTGAAAAGACCAACCGCAGTGAACCGCAGTGAACCCCACAGCTGATCTGCATGACTCACACAGCACAACTGCACAATGAGCGGTGAGTCTGCACGGTCCCACGCGCTTGTGCTCACAGAACAGCAAATTAAGCGCCACATTCACAAAGAAAAGAAAAAGTGGATTCTTCCTCTTCATGTGCAGCTGGGGGTTTTCAAACTTAACCCTGGGCCAGCTGTGTATGCAGATTTTCATTTCTACCAAAATTACAACACCGTATAATTAATGAATTAATTAATTCCTTCATTAATTAATTGTTCTAAATCAGACACTTAATGTCTACTGAAAGATTATTTGTGGCATTATGGTAAACATAGCTATGTATACAGTGATGGATACATTTTCCAAATTTACATCCTAGGACTTTTAATCAATATGATCAGCTAATCAGCTAATGCTAATTATGCCTTTAAGAAAAATGTTACATTTCTGAACTGATGCACTTATAGACTAATATGTGAAATCACTGGGGTCCTAAATGGTGAAAATATGGTCAAGTGGCCACTGAAACTATTTTTTTAAGTCCAAAAATGTCCAAAAATGTCAAATCTGCATTATGTGGGAATGATTGGAATTTCAAAATTCTGTTAGAACACACATTTCCAACAACCCAAATTGAAGATATGGGATATGCCAAAAATCAGCAAACACTGTGGGATTGAGTTTGAAAACAACGGTCGTAAAATTCTACAGGTAGACAAGAACAACATGATGTTGCCGTGGTTACATTTAAAAAATGATTTTTCTTTGATCCTTCTTCTTCGTCTTTTTCTTCTTATCATTATTATTATTATTAGTATTATTAGGCCTACAGGCCACCCATCCGAGCAGATGATGAATCAGAGGTTCCATATGAGGCCGTGGCAGAGGCAGATTTCATCTAATGACTCATTCGTAGCATCGGCATGCCAAACTGCCACGCAATGAATCATTGAGTTGTAAAAGCGGCATTGGTCAACACAAATGTGCCCCATTAGATTGGGACAAGCGGGAGGCATTGGAGCATTTTCAAAGGGCTCCCCGAGCAACAGACGGCCGCAACATGAATACAAGCCAGGATAAAAAACAGCCTTTTAAATGCGGCATTGTCCACAGGCGCAGGCAGGACATGACAAGCGGACTGAACCTCTGAAGCAGACCTCGGCACAGACCGACACTTTCTCCCCCGCACACAGCAAAACGTTCAGTGTTAAACCGACTCGCTTAGAGTACCTTAGAGCACATATGGTCCCAATTTGACTCATAGAAAACACAGAATTGATGTAGTCGTATTTTACTGTGTAACTATTCACGTATACAACAGCCTTTAGCTTATCTACACTTCTCTTTCAGTGTGGAATTAATGAAGCTGAACATTGTCATCAGATTATAAGTTTACTTGACCTTTTCTTAAGAATGTGAAAAGGTTTGTTTTTCTGTAATAAAAGTAGTGTGTGCACGTGTGTGTGCGGACGCGTGCGTGTGGATAAAGGCCTCTTCACTATGTATTTGATGGCTGTCTAAAACAAAAATCAGCTGCCATAGAAGGCAGCAATTTTTTCACTATTTTCACAGTTTTACACACTTATCCTTCATAGGTCCCTAACGGAAGTAATCAAAAATGGCTAAGATGTTTTTGGGTCATCAGTATAATAGCTTGCCAATGGCTGGCTGTATTCTGGGCAGAACTTATACTGTCCAGGCTGAGTCATTACGCACACACGGCGGGTCTCATTGGCTATACTGAGGGACCGCTTGGCCAGGACTCCTCAAAGAAGCGTGTAAGTTGGCTCATCTTGTTTCAGAGAATCTATATAAATCAGAGATAATAACAGTCCTGTCCGCACAATACTTTCAGCATGTGTACAATGGCAAAACAACAATGATAATTTCTCGGTGAATGATGGACTTTTTTTTTTTTTAGATGTTTCTCTGAGTTAACATGTTTTGGGGACTAAAACTGACTATGAATTTTGTATACTGGATTTTTGCCATGATAAGGATACCAACTTTTCTGTGATCTATGTCGTCTATCCAAAACACATAGAAGGGGAGGGCCCCCCCAAGCTTGGCTAAAACCTTGGCATTGTAAAATTCTTTATAGAGATAGAACCGTGAGTTTTAACACTTCAAATGGTTTATCGTGTAACCAAATTGATTGAAAATTTCACCATAAAAAACAGAATGAATGCAAACTAGGGCCAGAATACGGGCTGGTACGATAGGGGTTAATACACTGGAATAATGCATGCAATGATTTTGAGCCTCATTGAGCTTTCCATGAATTAGCCAGTGAACTTTCTAGTAACCTTTTTAGTTTTCTGTGACGTCATTCTGTAGCTGATGATTGACATGTTTTTTATTGTCAGGGCAACATCTTCTGTATAACACATTGTTTTGTCTTGAACTGCTAATAGTCTTAGAATTTGTTACTGTGGCTGTGTCTCAAACAGAATGCAGCTGCACTGATGTGGACATCCTTAGAAGTGGCTCCTTCTGAATCTAACAAAAAAGGAACCTCAAAAGGCAACAAATTTGGGACACAATTTGAAGGCGGGATGATGTCACAGAAAAGTAGCATGCTGGGTAGTTCATGGAAAGCTCACCGAGGCTTAAATACATTATATGCATTAACTAGTTTATTAAATAATTAAACTGTATTTTTAAAAATATTTATAAACTATGACAAATGATTGAGTTCACAGTATGCTCACACTTGTAAATGAGCTCCTCTGTTGCCACCACAACAGCCACTTTGCTGTTTTCAGCAGGCATTACTTTAGCAGAAGTAAGTAGCCTGAAATAATCATGAAGGCCTATGGGATATCTTACCTGGTGAACAATACATCCAATACATCCAATGCTGCCTTCAGTATTGTCTGAAGGTAACCTAGCAGGCACATTTTCTTCTGCTGACTTTCGAATGAGATGTACCTTGATGCCTTCCCCTCTTTTGAATGCTGTGTTTTTGCCAGTTGAGATGCAGTCTGTGACTGGTTAAGGTCAGTTGCACACCTGCTGGTGATTGCAATTAGCTTGAATTAAAATCAGGTGTGTGAGGAGCAGCAGGGAGGCCTTTTGTAAGAAGCGGAATTGAGATGTTTTTTTTAAAAATCACTCTGTAAGGCAAAGTCATTTTCACCTTTATCACTGTTAGTCGCTAACAGTGAGACAAACCTGGGATTGCTAGCCAGGCTATAGTGCAGACACCCCCCACCCCACAGACACAGACCTATTCACACGCTTACGTACAAACACAGAGTGATCATTTCTGCTATTCTTCATGCATCTGATGTGGGATGTTAGCTTGCACACAAAAACAAACTGTTGATATTTTCTTTGTTCTTATTTTTATTTTATTTTTTAGCTTATTTTGTTTGTTACAGGGGGTATCTTTTGCTCGTCGCCAATCACAGTTTACATGATGTGTCCTAAAGAGCAGCAGTTAGCTCTGCCATTCTCAAAATTGATTGCTTACAGATGTAAAACAGGACCCTGCTACAGTTTAATGCAGTTAAAACGTCAATGAACACAAATGATCTCTCCTCATCATTTTCTCTCTTTGTTTTGAACTCATAAAAATAATGTTATAGTCCCTAACCGAGGTCCTAAGGTTGCCTCTCCAAACAATCAGGCCTTGCTGTCTCTTTAAGGCATCTGTTTTTGTGTTCAAAAGTCATTTCTCACTCTCTTGCTTTGCTTCAATTAAAATGCATCTCCATGCCAGGGCAGGCTAACAGCTCCTTTTAATCAACATTAGCTCACCATGTGTCCAGAGTGAACAAAAAAGGGAAACATAGTTCTAGCTTTCCCACTACAGGAAAAAAAGACATAAAGTGGTTAAGTTAATTGAACCCCCCGACTTCTTCTTCTGGAGCCATTGCATCCATTGCCACCCAGCACATTTCCATGGCAACTTGAAAGTTCTAAGAATGGCATGGCAACGTCAAACATTCTCTGGGCCCACATTATTGGAGACAAAGGGGCAGTGACCTCTGTGTAGTGCAAGGAGGAGGTTCTTTCCCAGAAGTACCAGCAGTGTGGAGCAGTGAATTCTGGGATAGAGCAGTCCCGCTGTCATTGTTTTTGCCATTAAAGTTTTTCTGTCTTTCATCGTATGCCTGTAAAATCTAATTTCAGCCAACATAGCAAGCTAACCAAGAAAAATATGAGAGGTATTTGGAGGTCATTGCCTGACAAATTTCATCTCTGAAATAATGTACTTTCTCCAAGGACAATCTGAGGCACGTTATCAAGGAGAATAGAGCAAAATTCTCTCATTTCCTGGACTACAGGTGCTTAGAACAGGTCCAGGGCAGAGACACTGCTATTGACCATTGCAGTAGCCAACATAGAGACACGTCCAAGTCGGTGAGCTAGGTCAGAACATCATCGATCGCAAGGTGGATTTCCTTGACGCCCCCTGAGAATTTCCTCAGCATGCTATCATTCACAATAAGAGGAATGCTTTGATCTGGGCGGCCACTATTACATGCTGAGTTGTCCTGGAACTTCCACTTGAAGCGATGATGTGCTGTGCTGACATGTAGGGTGAGGATCATGTACAGAACGGTCCACCGTTGCCTGCCGAGGTTTAAACCTGGGGGGTCTACGGAGGGATCTTGCCCAGACAATGGATGAGTTCCAACCGCTTATTTTTTCTCCTTTCCTTGTCTCCTTTCCTAGTATGGAAGGCCAAACGGGTCATAAATATGTGAAATTGATGTCTGGAATCACGCATTGTCAATGTTGGCTCATTCCATTTGTTTATCTTATATCCTTGTTTCCTTTCTTTGCTCCTATCCAAACCCATCAGAGGATGCAAGGATAGGACACGAGGATGGAGAAATCGAGGAAACAAGTATAAAGCAATTGGAACGTCCTTGCTCTTTCAAGCGTCAGTTTGAAGCCATGTCAATTACAAACATAGCAGATGGGGAGAGGTGGATCCACGGCTCGATCATTATATGTGTTATGTATTATTACGTGCGTTTCCTCACTCAAGAATTCTTTGGGAGCCTCCTAGCTCCTTGAAAGGACCTTGGAAACAAAGGACGAATAGAATAATAGAAATGCATCAAAGTTGACAATATGTGATTCCAGATGTCCATTTCACAAATGTTTGCCTTCCATACATGAAAAGGAGGCAAGAAAAGAAAGCAAGGAGGTTAGAAATGAGCGGTTGAAATGCACTCAATCATAGAGTCAGAGCCATCCTTCCCACTAGGCAGATACGATTTCAGAAATAGTTCATTATTTGAGTGTAGGTACAGCATAGTGAAACGCTACATTCACTTTGCTATTTATCTATACTTGTTTAGTTAGCAAGCTATAGGCTTGTAATGTCTGGTCCGAGTGGTCTAATTGATGGGAGAAATATACCGGTAGTTTGTAATGAATCTGTGCGTCAACATGGTTCGCCATCGGTTCCTAGGGGGACATTCATGATCTGTCCAGTCCCAGTGATTCCTACTAGAAGGCAATACACCTAGTGGAAATTCAGTGACAACACAGGAAGCATTCTGAGACAAGCAACTCTTATAGTCAGACCACAGGAGCAATGGAAGGGTGGAATTCAGGTGGGTCTAGAACTCAGCATACATCAGCAAAGAGACACTAGTGCACCTGAAGAGAGGTGCCCTAAGGAAGACAAGTAGACTTCCCAGAATCTTTACTTACTTCTATCGTCCGGCCCGCAGGCTGGTATCTTCAAGATAATTATGTTTATATGATGTATAATCTAAAAATATGCAATGAACAGCAAAGATTAAGTTTGCTTTTGAGTGTACTTGAGTCAAAGGATTATGCTGTACTGCTCAACTATACTGCTATATCATTTTGGCTCGCAGAACTTGAGCCATATACTTCCCATCCAGAAACTCTGTGACTACGAAACCCAAAAATGAGGGCATAAATGCACATAACACTGATAAAGTTATCACAAGGTCTGCGAGGGCAGGTTTTCTTGAACTATGCAGGTAGCCACCTGGATGGAAGGTGACGAACAGCCTCCTACTGAAGGTAATTCACTCGAGGAGAATGAGCACACATAGGGGAAAGTCATTATATGCGACCCCCAATGCGGCCGCCCAACGAGATTTGAGTGACACAACAGGATCTGTCCCGTCCTCGGGCTTTCTGAAATGGATCTTTTTCCAGAACAGACCCAAAATAAAATAATAAATAAATAAATAAATAAATAAGCTGGTGAAATGGACGAGGAGCCGGGCGCTGTTGTAAATCTGCCGGGGGGAAAATGGCGGAACGCTTCCCTCGTAAACAAACATTCCTGCCACGCCGGCCTTTCGGAGCATGTTTGTCTGCCCTAATCTGGCCTCGGCAGACGCGCTTTATGGCCGACCCTCCAGCCCATCACTCAGGGCCCCTGTCTGCCGAGGGTGACGGCTCTATCGTCTCCACGGCGACGGGCTCGGAGGCACCGCCATAAACGCTGAGGGGAGGAACAAAGGGGCAGGGACGCGGCCAAAAGACGGCGCAAGGAGATGGCCTGGCGCACCCCCCCCCCCCACCACCCCCCAACCTCAACCCCAGTACATTGTGGGCAAACTGGGTCACATTGTAATCTAATTCTTGGAATTATTGGAATCTCATTTCTGCAATAAGAAGCATAGCTGATTGGAAAATGTGTATATTTTGTCAGTTTCTTGCCTCTTCTCAAATGTGACAGTGTGAAGCTGGGGAGTTGGTCAAGAAGTAGCAATGAACAACAAAAAAAGTACATACCATATAGAAAAGAAGCAAGCTACCATTGCTTTGTAATCACAGATGTAGGTCAGATTAAGCGTCTTTGAGTTCATGAAAAGCGCTATATAAAATAAATTTATTATTATTAGGTCTGTTTATTATGAAATGGTACTAAACAGCCCAATGAATATACACATGGAGCTCAGAAAAGAACACACAATCAGATGCTACTTCTATTCCTTAATTTATGCACACCAATGGAATCTTACTGCATTGTTACTGTACCAGAAGACTATACCAATGAAAAGAAGTGGCTGTGTGTTTTGCTTTGCCACTGATTAAATGCTCGTCAACATTTTGGACACTGCTCTCATACATTTATTTTTATGCTGCGCACTAAACAGTCAGAAATCCCTCTTTTCTATGCGGTTTGTATGTGTGACAATTCACTTTTACTGCCAGATGGGGCTTCTACTGCAGATGGAGGATATCTTAAATATTTTGAAAATGGCCTTGCAGTATTCTGGAATGCACAAAAAATCCTTTGAATTTTGGCAATTATTTGAATGATGATGATGATGATGATGATGATTCTGACTTGTTATTTTGTTACTGTATGTAGCAACAACAATAATAATTATAGTCAACATCATATCCTAATAATAAAAATGTTTTGTTTTCAGAAGCCCACACATACACAAACTACCCATCACAGTGAAAACACAGCAGTTTCCTTAAGTCACAAACACTTAATCCCTTTGCAGGTTTAGTAATTTGCACATTTCATTTACTGGCTGGAGATCTGAGGAAATATAAAACAGACCGAAATATATAAAGAAAAAATAAGAACTATTCTCATGTGCTGATGTGGAATAAAATAGAGGAAGATGGAAAGTTTTATGATCCCAGTCTCTTGACCTTTAGAAAGACACACTTCTCTTTGCCTGCACTGGCAGCTCCGATTGAAGGTGAACCATTGTCGTTTTTTCCAGACAGGAACGCAGACCTCTTTGTTGCACGTTCAAAGCTTTCAAATGTTCAAACTCCATAAACCTCACATTTATCAAAAATCAATTGAAAGAAAAGCAATAGAGGAAATGAAAATTTGTGGGGGAAAAAAGAGACTCTTTTTCTCTCTATATGCGAGTTCATCCAGGTCTCCTTTATACGCTTGTGGTAAAGGCCTTTGAGGTTTGGGGGGGGGGGGTATGGGGTGGGGTGGGGGGATGGGGGGTAGGGGTGAGGATAAGTGCTGCCTCAAATAAATATCTGTCCTCTTTTTCCAGAAAACGTTGGCATTTGTGTTTAAAGCTGAAGGGCCATTTTGTTTAATATTGAAAGTTTAAAAAGGTACTAAATTCAGAAAGATACTTTCTGTCTACTTGGCCACAAATGTGACAGGTAGAATGCCACTTTGTATCCAAGTGAGGGAGAAATGTTTCCTACCAGTGTTCTATAATTTTTCTATTTTATTAAATATTTTTAAGGACGGGATTTCATTTCAACACAGCTGATAGGCCGTTGAAAAAAAGAAGTTATAAAGATAGTACTTCAGGAAAATTGGCAAAGCAGTTCACTTAATTGCTCTGAATTCATCTTCAAGGCAGCTGCCTATATACAAAATATGAATGATTTTGATGAATAACATCTTTAAATATATTTTTAAATGAATCAATTGAATAGGTTACGCTTATGTATATTATGAAGATTTGCACCGTACACCAATATGCAATAACTTTTTTTACCTTACCTAGCAGGGGTATTAGGTACAGGTACAATACACCAATTAGAGGTATCAATGCTTTTTATGGTCCTTTTTACAGGAGTGCAAATGAATAAAATGAATACAAATAATAAGCTTGTACATCAAATAGTCTATATGAGTGGTTATTTAGGTGGCGTACAAAAACTAGAAAACAATGAGAAAAAAGCGTATTTCAGAAATTTCAGAAGTCAAATAAAAACAGTTGCTGAAGTACCTCAGTAAGGCCACTGCCACAGCATGTGGCCATTAAGTACGTAGACTACTCCCTTAGCTATCTACATACCGGCAGATAATTTTGATGAACCGTGTGCATTTGTAGCAAATTTAGAGACGGAAGAAGGGAGAAATTGAATTAAAAATGAATTCAGCTACAAAAGGATGCCTACGGCGGGCACCGCCAGTGCATGTCCCTGTGAACATACCCGTCTGAATCGCCCGTCATACTGTATCCCGCGCTACACGGAGAACAGGAACGGCTCAGAGATTCCCTTTGACATGCTGACACCATGTGGCAAGACTGTCCATACGCCAGGCCCTCCTGCGAATCACCGTGACGACGCCAACAGCTGCCTGTCCCTACACATCTACAGCACTGAGCACACCCAGGAATAAACCAGATGACTGCACTGGGAAGCACTGCTTCTTGTACCCTGCTTAGAGGCTAAAAATAACGTGTGAGACTGGTAAATAAGCAGGACAGGAATCCTTTTTTTTTTCAAAAAAAAAAAAAGTGTTTCAACCAGGAAGAGAGAAAGGAGAAGCTGTGGAATAATTTGTCAACGTTTCCTCATCAAGATCTGTCTGGTAAAATCTCTGCTGCACCAATTATTTTGAGGCAGTGGAAATCCCTGTGCCCTTTTTTAGCAACATCCCTCCTTGTGCTCGACACCTCAACGTTTATCTTGGTACTCTAAAAAAGCTGCAAAGCTATTGATCACTGGGGACAGCTGAGGCCTCTGGTCTAGTTCATGCTAATTACATCAGCCACCCCCAATTTAAGCACAAAATCTGTTTTCTGAGTGGCGAGAGAGTGGCTACTTGGGAGGACTGTCTGACAGCTTCTGAGAGCTTCAGGAAAATACAGACTGGAGGAATATCATATTTGCATTAAGGGACAGAAAGACAAACAGACAGACTCCTGCCATTTCATTGGTCTGGCTATCATTCTTTTACCTCTCATTCACAGAACCAGTGACAGTTCTGAAAAGAAGAACACACACGTACACACACACCCACACACACACACACACAAACAAACACACATATTTGGCTCACCTGCTCATTGGATGCATTGTGCAAGTGCATTATGAACCAAGGAGCCGCAAGCAGCAAACACACACACACACACACACGCCCCCCCCCCCTCCCCCACATACACATATGCACATACACACGCACACAGGTGCACACACACACACACACACCGCTCCCCCCCACACACACACACACATATGCACATACACACGCACAAACGTGCACACACACACACACACACACACACACACGCACACACCATTTGTAGCTGAGAGGTGTCTGTCCCTGTCAATCTAGAGTAGAAATGCAAAGCCCGAAAGTGACTTATCAACACTTCATTATTTCACTCTTTCTGTCTTCCCTTTCCCCATCTCTTGTGTTCTCTCCCTCTCTCAATTCTCAAGTGTGGAAAAGCTGTGACTTCCTGGAGGATATGCTCATTGTTATCCGAGTAAAACTTCATGGGTGCAGCTTTTTCTGCAGTAGGCTTTTCAGGTGGGTTCTTAGGGCAAGATAACCGATCCAGTTCCTAAAATACATTAAACAAAAACTCCATTTGAAGATCATTTACACATTCAGTATCATTACACATTACTGGAAGCAGACAAAAGCATACATTTGCTGATATCAGTATCTTTATATCAGCTGGTGCTGTTTAATATGATGTGCTGATGCATTTTCAGTCACATTTAAGACTTTTGACTAATTTTATATGAACCTCCATGATGGAATAAAATTCCCTGCAGGGAATGAAAAGCATGCATAGTAATTCAGAGTAAAACAGATAGGATTTTTATGTACAGTGTTTTAGCCGCCATTTTGATGATACTGGGCAAAAGTGTATTTATGGTTTTAACACTTTCCTTTTATTCAAGGCTTGTCTATTCCCTTCAATAAAACCTTTTGACCTTGCCTAAAACTGGCAGAACAAAGACCACAAAGTGAACATTATTGCTTTGAGTTGAATAAGCCTATTGTGAGTGAACAAGACGGAGTCAGTTGGGAACTGAGTGGCCATTTACATGTGTAATTAACATAATTAACAGGATTCATTTCATCTGGGCATCTTCAGAAGACTTAATTTAAAATGTGTAATTCCACCCATCACATTCAGTAAGATAAATGTTGCAGTATGATACAAATTGCTAATACAATATGCTTCATCATCTTTTTGAAATAGCTGTGGAGCACAGTACTGTAATGATAGTATGTTGATTATCATGAAATTTTAAAATGTGTCATATAGGAGCCTGGGGTCTGATAACACTCAGTTGGTGAATAAAAGGGGACTTGCATATCCCAGCTATGTGTTAGGAGAGAAAAAACACCTCTAAAATGGTTCATTAGGAAGATCACAAGGGAGATTTTCTGGACTTTAGGAGCGAAAAAACAGAATTGAGAAAATTGAGTCATGGGATTATTGGCCACTAATCTATGTGCTGTTAAATTTGGAGATGGGTTTCTCTGAGTTTCAACCACAATATTTTATGATTTTGAATATAACAGGACCAAAAAAACATCATTTAAAATGATAATACTGGTAGTAAACCAGTATGATAATTCTATAGCGTAATTTTACTGTGTTTGAAAGATAAAACATCAAGATAAATTTAATTTATCATCTCAGCACGGATTTAATATAATTTAAGAGCTGTTTATGTAAGAAAACACTAATGTCACTGACCTTGTGAAAGCTGTTAAAGTGTATTATAGTGCATTTCTAATAATTCAACTGAAACATTGTGCAGATGCAATAAATGTGCAACTTCTCACAAGTTTTTAAAGTTGAAGAGTTCGACAATCCAGTGGGCTGAATTTCGTACTTAAATATTACGGGACCAGATGTGATAATGAAGGAAGCAGTTCTGCGGTTCTTTTGTCGAACAGTTATACGCAAACACCTCGTCATTTTGATCTGCAGGCAGACTGGAGGTGAGCATCATTATAACATCTCCCGAAAATCAGATCAGTCTCGGGCACCATCGCTGCCTTGATCCGTGTCAATAGCGCACGCAATAACGGAGTCCCATTTTTTTTCTGAAGCTCTGTGCTCGTTTTCTTCCTCGCTGCTGAACTTCTCCTTTGAAGGGAATCACTATCGGATCCACGGAGTTAGAGTCTTTTGGAGCCTACCTGTAGGCCTGTAGGCAGTGTGTTTGGAATGTAGCAAGCCAAGGTCTGATTTCCATAATATATCTTCTTATCACTGTCTGACATTGCCAAATCCACTTGATCTCACAGCTCAGACGTCAACCTCTGTCATTTCTCCGGATGACTAAAATGTCAATAAGATTTACAGGTTGTACTGTGTCACATGTCATAATATTAGATCTTTAAAAAAAAACCTAGCATTTATATCAGTGCTTAAATGCCACAACAGTTGCGCACTTTGCAATCCCAGAACCATACTAGACCATGTAAGATGAAGCAATAATAAATGGGCAGTCATGGACAGACATAAAAGAATAAAAGAATGCAAAATTATTGCTTTTGGGAACACACCTAGACAATATTGTTGTTCCTCTATGCATTATTACACTGTAATCAAATATGCTTTATCCTTTATTAAATACCTAATGTGGAGCAGTATGGTGGGGCAAATTTTCAAGGTGTGACATCGTGTGCTAAAAGCTACAAATGAGCAATCAAAGGCTTAGCTGCAGTGCTTGCACTCAGAAAATAATGCAGGATTTTCCTTAAAGCCCAGCTCTTTCACTTATTTTATAGTTGAAAAGCAAACAGAAGTAAATTATTATTAATGTGGGGCATGCTCACCTCTTTTCTATTGGTCTGCACCTCTCATGCCATTTGTTGTCCAGACTACATTCAGGGTTGCCAGACGAGAGGGTTTTATCATAATGTAGAACACATTAAATATTCATGGGGGAAGTTTCACAGTAAAATGCATGGAGTCATTGATTTTATTGACTCCATTCATTATTAGCAATATGGGATTTTAAAATGAAGTATAAGGAAAAGTATTGGAAATATGCATGGGAAGCAGTTGAAGAAAAGACTTGCATTTATGATATCGGGCAAGATAACCGATAAAGTTCCTAAAATACATTAAACAAAAACTCCATTTGAAGATAATTTACACATTCAGTATCATTACACATTACTGGAAGCAGACAAAAGCATGCATTTGCTGATATCAGTATCTTTATGTCAGCTGGTGCTGTTTAATATGATGCGCTGATGCATTTTCAGTCACATTTAAGACTTTTGATTCATTTCACATGGATCTCCACGGAGGAATAAAATTCCCTGCAGGGAATGCAGAGTATGCATAGTAATTCATAGTAAGGCAGATAGGATTTTGATGTACAGTGTTTAAGTTGCGAATGGTATAACACGTTTGATGATATGCTACAGTTTTTTGATACATTGAGGACACAACACATTTTAAACCTTAAGTGCAATTTTCAAAACAATGAACTCAACATGCAAAATTCTGTGTACTAAAAATAATTTCACATGCCTCAAATTGATGCCCCAAAACTGCTGTTGACACATAAAAGAACACAAACCTGCATCGAAGGAAAATAAACATTTACTGAATTCAGAATGCAACATTAATTTAGCATCTAGACAAGACAATTTAATGCCATTACAACAGATTCGCACCAACAAACAGGAAAGTGTTCTGCCAAAAACAAAACAGACACTGTCCAAACAGATTGTCCATTGTTCTAAGTGAAACCAAAGCAAATGGCAATAACAGAAACAAATTGTGAGTATTGAGTATTTCTGTCAGTCCCACATGGCTTTTTCTTTGTTTACTGTATGTCTGACCATGAATTTACATCCTTTATCACAGCTAAAGTAGGCTAATCATTATAGGCTGTACAAAGTCAATGTATTACATATGGCAGATTAGTGTTCACATGGCCATGGTATTACAGTGCTCAGTCATTACGTGTCAGCATTGCTCTTTTTGGATCCTAGTGTACGTGACGTACTTTATACCCCAAAGCCAAGAAAACTCTTTGATGGGATTTTGGAAAAAGGGAAATTGATAGAACAAAGCATCTTAGTTGATATAAATCACTATTTTCGCTCAACCTTTACCCTTTTCTTGATTTGGGCCTAGCTTGCTACGAGTACTTTAAGACCAGCTTAAGGAAAACCACCCTGAACAAGAAAACAATCTTGTACAGGAACAACCCAGTTCCATTGGCTGCTCCCAAGGTTTCACGCAACCCCACATTTTTTCTTCTCCTCTGTGTTTTGAACAATGGCAAGATAATTATTAATGAAATACTGCACGGAAGATGAAGACTGGGATGTTCCTCAAAGGAATAAGAATGAGATGAAGAGATGAAATGTGTTTTTCATTTAGAAAATAGAATTTTGGTATTTCAAAAAATGTTAATTTAGACTAATAAAATAATTTAACTGCCTTAAACGGGTTTCGCAGAACACATATTTGTGAATTGTAGCGTTGTTTCCTGTTCTGTATCAAAAATGTGCTGAATGTTTTCTTTTTTTATGTTAATCACTTATGTTAATCACCGTTTAATCACTATTTATCACACCCAAATGACATTACAAGTGTGGAACACAGAGTAAGAGTGCGGTATAAGTTTTACATTTAGTCCATAATGGACAAGGTTAGGATATGGACTGTGGAAGCTGATCCTAGACCAGCGCTCCTGTTCTGAATCACTTTAGGAACACGTGTCAAGGTCTCTAGGTCATTACCCAGAGAAGGCTGCAGCAGTGTCTTAAACGTGTAGGAAAAAATATATTTTTAATACACTTTTAATAGCAGCAAAGGCTTACAATAATAAAGAAAAAAAGTGGTTTGCTCTACAATGGGGATATTTTTTTTAAAACAATTTCAGTGTTCAGATCCCACAGTTAAATGCTTGACAATCCAAAAGACACACCCAGAACACGTGCATATCACATTCCTATATGCATGCCTCAAAACTTCCACTAGATGCTGCTGTGGTGCCAGAACTCCCCAGTGCACTCTGTATTGCTGGGGCATTTCAATATGCAGTTATTAACCCTTTAAGGTGTAAAATCACAAATGTGTGATTAGAATGTTCTTAACTGAAATTTCTAATGCTGATGTAACAATCACCTCTGGTAGTTGAAAGTAATGGAGTCCTAGAACACTGACTTTAGAGTTTTGAAAAGCATTCCAAAAACCCTACTCAAAGGATTAAATGCATTTGTGCACTTATATTTGCTTCCTGCTCATTCTCGCATTTTAATTAGACACCTCTGCTCTTAAAATGTAACTGATGTTTTTAAGGGTTGTTATAAACTCCATTTCTGGAAATGTATGCTACGTGTCCATAATTCATTTGATATGTTTACAGTAAACGGCCTGTATATAGCTTATTTCATTACTGTGAAGTAACCAACACATAATGCATAATTAACATCAAATGAAGCATACCCGTGTGCACCTGTTCCGGTAATGAATGCTCGTAGTGCTGCCGTTCATTACATCGCCCAGGAAGTGCAATGTTCATTCACCTGTGCTTCCTTTTACAAACTGGAGTTACGGGCCATGTATATTGATGAAGGGAAGGCAATTACAGCCACAAACACTGACAGATTTGTCAGGACAGCTGTGCAATTACAGAGAACAGAAGCTTCCATTTAATACTGCTCAGCACCTCCACACTGTGACTTGTGTACCCCATCCCCCACAATCCTCTGCAGCCACTGGAATTACCCTATTCACCGCGCATCCGCACCTGCAAGGTAGCTGATCTCCAAGCCGTAAATGAGATAATTAGATATTTTTGCATAGGATGACAAGATTTGTTGAACTTGAGCACATTATCCTCATTAGTCATCGAGGACATCCTGAGAAATTTAATTGTTGACTCAGATTATAGCGCTTTACCGTTATTTTAAAAAAAAAGAAAAAAAAAGAGAACTGACAGTTCTAGATCTGCACGCAACACACCACAGTCAATACTGTGCAGCCACGTGCATTTTATAGCGGTTTATAAAATGTCAGGTTTCAGTGATCTTAAAGATTACATTTGCTACCCAGCCCTTTTGCTGAAGCTGTCCCTAACCCCATATGAATAAAACAAAGGCCGTTATTAGGAGATGCTCTGGGTGAGGGGAGAGCTGATGCTATGCTATGACGCCATTTTAACTCTGATGACAGCCAAAGGTGTCACATGCTCGGTTCAGCGGCGGGCAACGAGGCAAGCGGCGGGTTTCAGGGCACACGGAGAGTGCTCTGCACGTGGCCGCACGTTTGCTTTTTCGGAGGCTACGTGTTGAGCGCTAGGGTTCGGCTGTCCTAATAACGGGTGTAAGCGGAGGCAATGGTTGGTCTGCATGCAGTAGGCAGGCATGACTCTGTGCTTTCTATGCTGTAACTGGACAGGCATGTCGGCAACAGACGGGCCTGTGGGCTGTTTTTGCGGACACGTTGGCCTACAATGGGGCTGTTTAAAGCAGGTTCTGAGTCATCACCCATGGGAAGAGTCTAAACGTATCAAGCACCCCGTTATTAAAGAATAACCTTGCATCATACAAACAAATCTCCTGTAGTACATTCAAAGCGTGTTATATGTAGGCTTCAGAAACACGAGGAAAAGCTTGTACTGGCTGAAATTGCACAGAGCAGCCATGATTTACAGATAAAATGACTTTCAATTATGCCATTATTAATTGCACATTATTTAGCTTTCAGGGTCCCAGGCATCATGAAATGGATATGGACAGTAATCTATTTACATCATCATAAACAGATGCACAAAATACAGTACGTCTTAAAACATGGGCCATGGGATTAAAGTATGCATGTAAAATACTACAAACTGCATATTGACAAAAAAAAAAAAAAATAGATAAACTACAACTTAGTGTTCCAGTGTTAGCACTATATATTTGGTTATATGCTATACTATATATTTGAAACTATCAAACTGCACAGTATTTAGCCGTGAAACAAAAATGGGTTCAGATGTAGAAAACCTTACAATATTTTGGTCTTGTGGTTACGCTGCTGTCATGTAAGTCTGTACAATGGCCATAACATTCAGCATTTATTCGTTTATGTTATTTCATAAAAAAAATCTTGTTGTAGCATTATTTCTCATAGGGGGTGGGGGAGTAACAACCATTTCCTGTATCTCTGAGGAGTTTAGGAGATATTTGGTGCTTACTCAGGAGTGAAACCATCAAATTAAAATGTTTGTGCTGACAAAGGACAAATGTGTATTTTCTTTCCCCCCTCTGGCAAACGATGCAAGATTGTGTCTAGTTGCTAAAAGTGTCAAGAAATAAATGTCTCCTGGCCGATGCCGGCTCTAATGAAATGTGTGCATGAGATTAGGTAGAGCGAGGGCGCGGGGGTGTGCGGGGCGAGCGGGGTGAGGGGGGCGAGGGGGGCGCACGGAGGCGGGCAGCTCAAGGTTTCGGCTGCACCGGTGCAGCGGCTTCTGAGCGTGGCCTCCCTTCCTCCCTCCGGTGGGCGTTGGACCCCCTCTCTCTCCCTCTCTCCCTCCCCGCCGCTCGCTCGCCCCGGCCAGCTCTTTCATATTCATAAATCAGAATTTCACGCTTTGGCAAGCGTTACCACGTGGGCTGGGTACAGCACCGGGAGACAGGGCCCCCTCAGCCTGGGAAGCAGGGCTTGAAAAATGATCCAGATCAATGGGGGCCGGAGACGAGCTCCCAATTTTCATAGGCGTGCGTACCGTGCATATATATGTTTTTCCTTCGCCAGGAGTAGCGGTAAAATGAATATCAATGAGTAAGCGTGAATAAGCACTCTGCCATCCTGCTTTGTCACTGATGGATGAACAAGGGGACCTGGGTGGGGTTTTCTCTGGGCCCTGCGAAGGTCTCCACAGCAAGCATGGGTGCAGTTTGGGCCTGGGGCACAGGGGAGAGTTGAGGAGAGGGTTGGTGCAGGGCCGCAGTGACCCCAAACACTGCTCAGCATTTCCCAGTTTTTCTTCCGAGATCCTTACCTCCCCTCCTCAAAGTTTCTCTTTACTCCGATTGTGCTCTAAGAATCTGTGCGCACCTTTTTGGATGTGCTGCTCATGCTCCATAATGGATAAAAATGTGGCTTGTTTATCTCAGTGTCAGGTACTTAAATGCCTTGCAATCTCTCACTCTGTGTATTTATTTACGTGAAATTACACTGCATTAGTGCGCTAATTTATTCTGATTGATAGTTAAGCTATTCTCACAGTCAGTTCACCTTGATAGACACAGTTAAATGCAAACACAATTTTTGTTGTTTTGGCTCAGTACTCCAGCACATTGGATTTGAAACAAAACAACAAATATGCTAAGCTAAAGTGCAGACTTTCAACTTTTAATTTGAGGGTATTGGAGCCCATATCAGGTGATCCATGTTGGAATTACAGGAAATACCCTTTTTATATGTAGTCCCCCCATTTTAGGGGAGAAATAGTAATTGGATAAATTAACTGCTGATATAAAGTTGTCATATTTACTGCTTGGTTGTATACCCTTTCAATTCGATAACTGCCTGAAGTCTGTGATCTACAGACATTACCTGACACTGGGTATCGTGCATGGTGATGTACTGCTAGGCCTGTACTGCAGCCATTTTCTGTTCCTGTTTGCTTCAGGGACATGTTGGCAAAAAAAAAGTTTTAAACATATTTAAACATTAAGGACTAATAATAATAATAATAATAATAATAATAATAATAATAATAATTTGACTTAAATGAAGATGAAACCTATTGTGTATGTGCACCTTTCTTCCTACTTAAAAAAAAAAATCTCTTTAATTCATGAAAAAATGACAATAATCACACAGAATGGGCCATTTTAATATTGAGAGTATAACATAGAATACCTCATCTGATGTTAAAAAATCCAGTGCACTCCATTTAAAAGTTTAAGATTGACAGTACCACAACATCATAATTCTTATGAAAAAATGATCTTGACTGCTGATGAGTGTCAATTGTCATTCTACGAGGAGAATTCCAAATTATTTACCCATTAATCAATATAGATTTTTGCATTTTTCACCAACAGCATTTTCTTGCCATTAAATACAGTTTTATGAGTAATTACAGTATCAAAACCAAAAGATTGGATGTCTTCCTATATTTCACTAGACCACTTACATTCAATTAAGTGCAATGCAGTTTCACCTGGGCAAGACTGTGTTTTAACAAATCAACTCTATTTCACCACCACGCTCACTGATTACCTTCTCATCAATATAACAAGCTACACATCTCATGTTCTCTTGAATCCTTTTACACTCTGCACTACAGTTCCTATACATAATCAAACCACCATATAATTCAGTAGTATGAGTTGTGAAACCGTTGGAGTAGAATAAATCCAGTGCTGCGGATGCCGTTGTTCTATGCAAAGAAGTGCTTGAAAGATTTCAGCTTTCATATTGAAAACACAACAACGATGTATAAAACACTAAAGCCAGTAGACTCGCCATTATGTAATGTGTATTCTGTAATCGCCATTAAGTGTATTTTTAAAAGGCACGTAGGATTTTATATGAAACAGTAAAATTCAAGGGGACACATCGGCTGTACCCTTTGAAATCGGGAGAGGTTTCAGATTAGCCTTGCTTAAATAATTCCTTTCATTTTCGGTTTTTCCATGGCCAACTGAACACTTCCTCTAAAATTTTATTTGCACTCTGACAACATATATTTAACTTACAGCTCCAATTATATTTGCAGATCACATGAGAGTTTGAAGATAAAACACAGGTGTGTTGGCAGAAAATGGGACACTCCTTTTCACTGGATGGTCCATTGGATGGACAGCAACTTCTCTGAAGCCACACCCTCATCAGCTGATGTGGGTGACCTGTGCCAACAGGCAACAGTCAGCTGATCATTTCCGCCCCTTCCCTTGCTGACACCACTTCATAACTATTGCAGCCGATAGACATCCAGCTGAATGAGTTCCCGCTAAAACAAGAGGGTCTGTAGTGCCAGCGCTCTCCAGTGACAATTGTATTTGTGCGTTTCATATGGTCCTCCTCTACCCGGTTTCATTGTCAATATGAGTACGCAATGTGCCATTTGAGTTGTTTTTTTAAAAAATGCTATCCGTTTTTGGTCAGAATATCGTCGCTTGGTCTCCCACCAAAAAACGCGGAGTGACTCACCGCCCAGTGCGCCGGCCAATGGCTGGAGCCAGCGGACAGGCGTGGCGACTGCAGCAGATGGCAAACGCAGGCTCCGGGAGGATACTGGTGCTGAACAAGCCCTTCCAGGCCAAGCTAGAGGGCCCCCAGCCCCCCCCCCCCCCCACCATCTCACTCCCAGGGGTGGGGATTTGAATGAGGCCCCCACCGTCATTAGATCCAAACCACTACAGATGGTTATTTATGCAGTTTTAATACACGGTCTGAGAGAAGGAGAGAAATCCAAACCTATGTTAATCTTGTTTACCGAAGACTGCTTTTTGGCTGTGCCGTCGAGGGCTTTTGTTACTGTAGTTTTGTCGAGAAAGAATTAAAGTTCTGAAATCACATCGGCGGAGAGGGCCGATAAATTCTCGCCGAACGGACCGAGAGGAAATGGAAACGAACAGTTGATATTTTACTGCGGACAACAATAGCGGGGAACGTACACGCAAGACGGTGCCAAAACAAGATTTTTCGCTTAATTACCTTGACCCCGGCGATGTCGGGGTCGAGGTCTTTAAGCGAAGCGAAACACAGCGCACTAAACAGGGAATATATTCTTAAAATTGAACTGCTGCGTCGTCGTCGGCCTGCAAATGAGCAGTCATTGCCCATAATACAGATGGCACAGTGAACACTTCCAGCCTCCCCACTGCTCTTTGTTTGTCCTCCGTCTCTTTCTGCGCGCTAATGTATTGGGTATAGGGTGTGTAATGATCCTCGGGCACAGCCATATCCGTTGACAGGCCTTTCTGTCATACCGATTACCATCAACGTATTCATTGATTTGTGTGCCTTTATTGCTCCTCTTTTTTAAAGCATGCTGTTTCCTCCTATTAGACTTGATCCATAATTGGGGGCCTTGCTTAAATGATTCGGCTACGGCGGCGCCCCCCCGCTACCCCCCCCCCCCCGCCCACCACCACCCCCCTCCCAAAAAAAAAAGCCCCCGTCACTGTCAGCCCTCCTTATTTCATTACCGATTCGGCAGACTTGATAAAACAGCAGGGGCGCCCCATTCCAAACCCCTTAATCTGGGCGTCCGCCGCCCCGGCCCAGATGCGGAGGTGGTCAAGCGTCGCACACAAATCACAGCAAATGGAGCCGTTGCGCTTTTCTTTTTTTTCTTTTTTTTTTCCAACGCTGCCTAGTTACAGAAACTGATCGCGGCATGCAGAACGCCGTAAAAGCGCAATAAACGCCGAAAAAAAGAGAAACCCTCTCCCTTAATTGGGTAGAAAAATGGAGGTTCGTTTTTTCCCTCCTTTTTTTTGCCGCTCAAAAAAAAAAAAAGAGCGCTGTGAAGTTGCCTAATAGCCTCCATAAAAAGGGAGCTTGTCTGCAGGCTTTCTCCCTCTTTGGCCTCTGTCACAGATAAACGCGTTCACACTGGGCTAATTGCTTTACCTGTTACAGGGCCGTGTCTCCAGTGACAGAAGCGCACACAGCAAAGCTCATAGATCTCTTCCAATCGCGGGCATTTTTTTTTTAAAAGCCTGACCTTTTAAAGCTGAAACACAAACATTTAGCTGCAGTTGCAGTTTTTTAAGAAGTGGTGAGTTTGACCCCACATTTGAACTCTCAAAGTAAGGAAGCTGAAAAGTAAAAGCTTCCAAGTTTCCATTGAACCTTCCCACACTGCATTTTGATTAACCGTGAGATTGTCTTTTTCTAGGCTCAGACTTGTCTTTTAGGACAGGTAAAAGTCTAGACAAATAATGGGTTTAGAGTCACTGCACTTAACGCATATTAATGGAAAAGTGAACTTTTATGATTTGTATTATACATTCCGATTACGATGGCAGATAGGCAGGTTGTAGTGCTGTGTAGCGGATAGGGAACTGGACTCCGCACTGAAGGCTTGCATGTAGAGGTTATGGGTGGGAACCATTGTCTAAAAAGATGTAAATTCAGTTATGAAAAGAATGTTAATTACTTTTTGAGAAACTGAAAGCTATTGACAAAGAACAGCAATAACCAGAATGGTACTTTGGAAGGACCTTGAGTTTAAAGCTAGCAAAGAAAGGCTGTTGAGGCATTTGAAAATGAGTGAGGGCATTGTCCATTCAGAAGCCTAGTTCTGACAACCCAGCTTACATTACATTACATAACTGTTGCTTTTATCCAAAGCGACGTACAATAAGTGCATACCGAAGGTCATTGGAAAAAGTACAAAACACAGGTCCAATAAGGTACAATACAAATTTTTTAACAGTCATTCATAGCCAAGAACATATTAAGTCCAGTTCGCACAGTAAACATTACTTCAACCTAACCTATGCTAAGTCAAACTAGGAGGCATGACAACTCATCTTAAATTGTTGTAAAAAGCATGTCACATTCAGGTATATTTGGATGGCCAATTCTGTTTCAGGATTGCACTGAAATCTATGCCCAAGGTATCTATGTCTGTGTGATTTTAGCCTCTGTCCCTTGTTGCTAGGGGTGTTCCATGATTCCTGACGTAAAATAAATTCTATGAAAAAAAGAGAAAATGCTGCTTTTCCATAGATATCAAAGTAAAGGAATCTTGAGGATCCCCAGGAGGTGTTCAGGGAGTAAATCCCCAAGGTGCAAATCACATCATCATGACATGATACAGTACACTGATGTCATGACATGCCCCCTGGCCCACAAGATATAAATCAGTAGTTCACTTTTAAAACTTCTTTCTGCTCACTGCATCATTTTTCATTCTTTTTTTTAGCTACGTCTCGAGAGGAACATCCATCTACTCGCAGTAAAACTGTTTCATAAAGCAAAACATTCGGGATTTTATCTGATCTTATGTCTGTGAAACCTGTTGTTGCAGGAGCCAAGCAATTTGGACACTTTGTGGAAGAACACAGACCCACCCACTTAGCTGTCTGTAGGAAAGGTTTGTGCAAGTAGATATTGATGGAGGAAGGAAGACTTGTATTATGCTGGTGTGTGTTGGAAAAACCCAGGATGAAGATCAGTTTCCTTTAACGATGATGATGATTTTCCACGGTAATTGGAGCGTGGAACAGACAGGAAGTGGGCCTCGAGCATGGGCCAGAACCACATAGCTGGTCCTGGACAAATACTCGTTTGCAGGAGTGTAATTCTGCTAAAAATGCTAGCGGACTTTCAGCATGCTGCATTTGACCAGCCCTCAACCATTCCGAGACATTCCTATCTGGGAAAGGATTCAGATAAGACTAGGTCTTGCTTGAATCACTCCTGAATCAATCTTCATCTAAGGTTCTTTTTTTAACAGGAAATGTACCAGAGATGGTGCCAAGGTCATTTTGTGCTGCATCTTATTTGGAGATGGAGGGAGGGGGTGGGGGTGGGGTGGGGTTAAAGTGAAACCCTCTAGAATGTTATGATTTATTTAAGTAGGGAGAAAATATGAATAATGTATCTGTGAAGTGGAACATTAATCCCTTTTGTACTAATTGTCAGGAAGGCTTGCATGCTCTGTCTAAGGGTGGTGGGGCTGCAAGACCCCAAGATCACAGGGGTGCAATTCAAAGCCGCCTGTCCTGCAGCCACTGGTATCGACTTGCAAATTAGCACAAGGAGTCTAATTAATGCCAGGCTAATGAAAGCGCCATTTGAATACTGCTGAAAAAATAATCGGGGTTCCCTTTCTCAGCTGTATCGCTCACGCCATTGAAGTTGATTTGCAGAGCGCATCAATATGTGAACAAAGTTTGGGGGGGGAAAAAAAAATTTGCATTCATTTGAAGAATGGGACTGTTATTTATGCTGTTGCTATTGGCACACTTCGAGGTCCCACGAGAGTCTTGCCATTGCAGACAGCACAGCAATATTCATAGAATGTGCATAACGGGATATAATGGCAACTTGAAGAATTCTTCCCTTTCTTGTAGTTGTTGTTTGCCGTCGCCGATGTTGTTGTTGTTGTTGTCGTCGTCGTCGTCGCGGGGAAACTTTGAGAGGGGCGCGCTGCCCGAAAGCGGGGAGGATCAGGCCGAGCCGTCCCAGCTGCCATGCCCCGCAGTAGCGCGCGCCCCTCTTTGAAGATGTGGGGCTTCACTAAACCGGGGCCCAGGGCCTGGGGCGCTGCCCCGCTCTGTGCGGTCCTGGAGCCCCGGCTTGGCACCGTCTGAAGATGAGTCGCTCCAGCCTCCGCTAGCGCCCCCCCAGGCGGAGTCCGCGCCCGCACTCCTCCTCCGCCGCTTCTCTTTATATTTGGATCGCCCCTCCACCCCCCCCACCCCTCCATCCCTCCTTCCCTGTACCTCCCCCACTCTACCCCCCCCCCCCACCCCTCCATCCTTCCTTCCCTCTACCCCTCCACCGCCCCAGCCCTCCATCCTTCCTTCCCCCCACCCCCCACCGGCCCAGCCCAACGGCCCCCGTCCCCCCGCGAACGTCTCGGCGGCGTCTTTGGGCCGCGAGCAGCGCGTGCTTTGTCACTGCCAGAGCGGCGGCGGCTCCTTCGCCGGCCGGTCCGCCGGGACGGCGGGGCTCCGCCGGACGCCCTTCGGAGGCCCGCCCCCGCTAAGATAGATGGGCGCGGCGCGGGAGTGCCAGTCCGCCGGCCTGATTTATGGGGCCGCGTTTGGCTGCGAGGCGCGGCCGGGGCCTCCGGAGGGACGCTTATGGATCGCTGAAGATGTGAGGCGGCTCTGCCCTCAAGGCCCGCAGGCCTCCGCACCGCCATGATGCCAAGTACCGAACAGCTACTCCAGAATGATCTTCATTTGTCAAGCGCGGGAGCCATAGATCTCCCTTAAACACGGAGAGCGGAGCGGGCGGGGGGGGGGGGGGGATGGAAGGGATGGGGGGGAGGGGGGAATTACGGCCGCCTCCTCCTCTCTGCGAACATTGATCTCCACGGCTGCAGCTTTTAAAAACTTCTATTATGTCTTTATTGTTGGGAGAAAGTGATGGAATGAATGGTCATGCTTGTCTCTGGGGGTTGTGTTTTCAGGACCAATGGATGTATATATATATATATATATATATATACTAGGCAAGTAAAATTGGTGTTGTACTGTTTTTGGCAATGATTTCAATATCAATATGTTATTACCATTTGAATCAAAGCAGCATAGAGATTGTATACATTATTGTTCTGATACCATATTTTTAATTGGAGGCGAAGGGTCTTCAGAAATCTGTGCAGATATCATGGTGCAGTGCACTAATAAATTGTGCCTGTTTATTGAAGTGCTGACTCCAAACAAGCACTGTCTAACCCCTCAGTGTCGTGGTCGTCAGTGTCTGTTTTTATTTTATTTAACGTAATGATATTGTTGCCAGATCCTCCCAGTCTACCGTCTACATCCTCCAGGCCCCCCAGCACCTGTCTGGGGTGGGGCCAGGGTGACATCTGTCTTGCAGGGGTGTCACTGGGGTCCTGTGCTGACAGGCTGCATATGAATTTTGTGTTTGTGGGGGATGTAGCTCTAAACTGCTGGAGCCGGTGCCAGAGGGATCAGGTTTAGGGGCCTGCGGGCGAGAATCACCAGCTGACACTGGAGCTCTAATGACTCTGTGGGTGGAGGTGTTCTCCATTCAGGGGGTAGGGGTGGGGGTGGGTGAGCGGGGGCGAGTGGGGGGGGGGGGGGGGGGGGGGGGGGGGGTACAGGGACCATGCTGCCCCTTGCCGGAGACCAATGAGCGGGTTTTGAGTTTACAGTGATCCAAATGCATTTTGGCCCACATTGTAGTGCTGATGGGCTCATGGCTCACCAGACATTATGGACTACATTTAATTCCAAATCTTTCAAACCGATTGTAAATCAGTATATTATATTTTGCTTGTATATGTTTTTTGGTGTACACCAGACAAATTAAAATCTCAATGTGGAGGTGTAGCTCACACATTTATCGATGTATTCGCTAACATAGCCACACATAGACACAGACACAGACACACACACAGACACACAAGCACACACTGCTTTATTTATGACCTCTTTTTTCATTTTACTACTGTAGATTACAGATGCTCTTTTGTGCCTGGGTAGAAGAAAAGCACCTCAACATGCTTTCAGTCATTTTCCATAACTGGGTTAAGTCTCTAATGTCATTTTTTTTCCTACGGATCCCTTAAAAAAATAAATGCTAAAATTTAGTAAGTACAAATGGAATTTGACAATAAGTAAGGGAATACTGGCAATGTACAATATGTAAGCAGTGTTTTGAAACAGTTATTTCAATTAAAAATAAGATAAACTGCTGATTAATTCAGTATACTACCCAATTACAGATCAAACAGGTCTCCTGGGGGTTGCAATACCCCAAAGACAGCAGATGCTGAACAGAAACTCAGGCATATTTAATATGGCTATGAAATATTAAGATGGTTTGTGGCACTGGCGTGGTGCTGGTTACTGCATTGTTGAAATATAGCTCTGTGCGTGACACTGGTGTGAGCAGAATTAGGCTGATATTAAGGATAGATTACAGTTTGTGGTGGGTGGCACGTCGCACATGCTCAATGCTTAAACCGAGCACAGAAGAATGCGTCGGGTTTTTTTTTCTTGCTTTAAATAGAGACACCCTCTGCTCGGTTATGTAGTTCTGGCAAGGGGTCACAACATGAACTCGTTTTTATTCTAATTTCCGTGCAAATTATAAAACATCTTATGTCAAGCAGCTACAAATACGGACAGACAGGATGTGGATTGATTTGTCGGTAAACTATTGGTTGTTTTAGAAAGTAATCTCATTTGACAATTCCCACTTTAAATAGATCTCATTTACATTCTTATATTAAGCATAATAAATCTGACAGCGCTGTATTGTGCATACTGTTAGAGGCACGCCATACTGTAAACATCAACAACTCATTTGTGATTTCTCCTGCATACACAATCAAACTTCGTCGTCCTCGCCAGAGAGGATTTTGTTCATCTCTCCATTTGTGAGACGCAACAAACTGCTGTAACAGCTCTCCAGGTAGCAGGTCCGCCGGCCCGGTTTGATTCCCTTCTCCCCTGCGCTGCCAGTTTTTAACCACCACTTTGTGTCTCCACAGACCCCGGCAGCCACAAGCCGGTTGGTGCGAAATTTAGCGTCGCCATAACACATAAATCATCTTTTAAAAGACGCAACGAGCAGGTGCGGATATTAACAACACGCACGCTGCATTTCCAGCGCGATAAATAATTTATCAAACCCACATGCGGGCCGGAACGTTGCTGGTGTCGTGCGCTGCGTTATTTATTTTGTCCCACGCAGTGTTTATTCCTCTGACGGCGTTTTGGAGGAGGGCCTGTCGGTCGCGGTAATGAACTCTTCCGGGCGGCGCTCGTGTCCCCCCGGTGAGCGCTGTGGCAGCTGTGGTCATCGCTCTCTGACCGGTGGGGGCCCTCTGCCTCCCGCGCAACCGCCGCCCATTTGTCATGCAGCACTTAATAGAGCCGCACATGGGAGTCCGGGGACACGTTTGCGGAGCAGCGCTGACGGAAGGGAGAGCAGAGCGTCCGCAGAGGCAGGCCTGTCACGGATGAGTGGTTGCTTCGCTGCAGCACCGTGGGTGTGGACTCGTTTACAGACAGAGGGAGTTGGGAGAGCCCTGGAGACCGCGTTCCCCAGGTTACCCCCTCCTTCTACCGGCTGCTCCTGCTGTAGGAGAGACAAGCGTGCAATACCCCCGCCGCTCTCTTAAAAACTCCTTCAACTATCCAAACATCTCCCGCATTTATTTTCTGGTGTCTTTTGGATTTTGGCAGTATGGGGTGTATGTTTGTTTGAATTAGATTCGTTTTTTTTTTTTTTTTTAAATATTAGGCATTTTGCATTTATAAAAATAAAAACTAAAATTCGCTGTCCATTACGTAACAGCCCCGTAGGTGTGAGCACCTTCACTGTTGGCCCTGTAGCCCGTAGATGTTTAGTTATCCGCTAGTATTAAGTGTCTACCTAAATAGTTTATGAGGAATAAGCTGCTGAGAAAGTGTTGCCAGCGGCAGCTCATTGAACAATGCATATAAGATCCCTTCTGGGAACGCTTGAAAGAACTCAAGTTCCTGCTGGTAAAGAGACAGGGATTGGTAGGAAGAGAGATGGTGTCGACACCTCTCTCAGCTTTCATTTCATCACGCTGTAGATTTATACCGCGGGATTCTTGTTCGTTTTAGTTGTTCAAACCTAAAGATTTCACTAAAACGAATAGGGCGATACAGATTAAGACTATTTTTCCTACGGTTTTCTCTAGCTCCTTGTGGATTTCATTCTACACTTGAAACTGGGCCTTTGGGATATACTGTCTGCTGAAGCCCCTTTTGGTTTAAGCTTTTATTAAAACATATCTGGAATATATCAAAGTTTATTTTGAAAATAGTGAAATATGAGAAAAATGTTCACTGAAATGAAAATGCAAATATCTGAAGAAAAAAAAACAGACTTTAAAAATCTAAGGGTGTATTTTCTCCGACTATTGCTCTGTTGAATCACTGCTCGGGTAAGAACATTAGGTCATGGACACCATCACAGTTATATATAATTGGTTATTTAATATAATAATAATACAAGCCTAACTACCATATGACCATATGTGACCATAAGAGGCCTTAATTGATTGGACAGAAGCTGTAAATTTGGTTGTAAAATATAATTTTATACAGCAAAGTTTACTTGTTTGTAAGTGACTTATTTTTTATAATACAACTAGTTTTCTATCCCTTCTGTCTAGAATTAGGCAGCTACTGTAGATTGATGGAAATATGTCAGTGGTGAAATTTCCTGGAAATAAAATCCCATTCCCTGAGTGGATCATTGGTAAGCAAGTCATGGTGCTTTTGGGAAAAGCACAAACCAGTTACAAATTACTGTATTTCTACAATGTCAGTAGGGTAGCAGCTGTACTATGATACCACACCTACTATTTTTAATGGGAGGACAAGTGTGTGTGCATTTAAGTAGGTGTGGGTCTGTGGTAATACCCCCTGGGATATTTTTTTTACTAAGGCCTGTAGCTTGTAGCTTGCACTATGGTTTCAGCAAACTAAGTCACTTTGAATCTGTGACAAGAATAGCAAGAATAACTTAGCTCACCAGAAAACTTGTGGTCACTAGTCATAAACCAGTGCATGACCAAGTATGGCAAATGCATGACAAGCGTTATGCTATGTAATAATTGATATTTATTAATAGTTGCAAGAAAAAAGGTAAAATATAGATATATGTCTAGATGGGAATGTAATCTTAGCTTGTTAGCAATGCTGTCTCTATAAAAACAAAGCCAGAGGTATACATATAATTAATTACAAGTTATATTCGTCAGCAGTACAGTCCTTGTAGTGGAAAAAATAGAATAAATAAAATAGCCAGAAGGTAAAAGGCAAGCACCTGCATATTGTGCTGTTTTTGTATTTTTCAGTTGACTCAACATGTAAAACTTGAATACGTAATCTAATTGGCCAGAAGCAACAGCTTCAATAAGCATACAATATGAATTCACAATAATGCATTTCAGTGGGAAAATCTGAATAAAATAAAATGATAAATAAATCAAAAGAACACAGCCTATGCTTCACGTAGTGTACTAAGCATTTTGCAAAAATATGTTCATATCTTGTGCAAAATGATGGAAGGTAAAATAAAGATCATGTGATCATTTATTATGCGACCCTGTGAGATTTCAGTGCATTTCACGTCTGGCACAACGGTGCCGTTCCATCCTTGTGCCATTCAGGTGTCAGAATGGTTCATCACTCCAGGATAAAGGAAGCGAAATCCACAAACATTTCAGTTACTTGCTGGTCCAGTGGCTTGATCCGCTTCAACTGCGCAGTTACTAGGATGCCCCTTGCCCCCGCCCCTCCCAAGCCACCCCCGGTCTGTGGGCTGAAGGTACAAACTGCTCGGATTTAATGTCTCGTCAACAGTGGCGACAAAGCGGAGTTTGATTGTCCGTATGCTTCTTTCTTCTCGACGTTTTGTTGTTTCCCCCACTTACCTGAGGGACCATTAAGCTAAAAATAATTGGCTCCAAATCCCCTCACACCATCGATCCTTTGAGTCAGTGAGCTCTCTCAAACAGACACAGACGCCCGCGCGCGCACACACGCACACACACACACACACACACACACACGCGCACACACATACTCTGCAGCATTGCTTAATATGGGAAGTTATTCCATCTTCAATGTGAATCACTGGTCATCTCAGCCTGGAGATGAAGTCAAGAGAAAAAATTCTCATTTTTCAGAAAATCTATTGTCTTTTTTCATGGTGACTGGAGTGTCACAGGGCAGCAACATTGCTGGAGAAAAGATACTACCCCCCACCCCCTCTTTTCTCATGTGAAAAATCTATCCATATTGTAAATGGCGTTGGTCGGGCCCATTTATCTTTCCATGACATGACAGTAGCAGTCTTTAAGATGGTTCTAAAAACGACCAGTTAAATTCTGCCACTGATTTGATTGTGCATGCCGTATGGGCTACCAGTAGAGGGAGCCCTTGCTTTTTCAAAAACGGTGCTTGGATTCACAGGCGTTGATCGTTTTTCTTTCTTTCTTTAAAGGGATGGATTTGAACGATGTTCGTTTATGTGGAGCACTTTTATTCTCATATTCATGCAGTTAACGGTGTATTAACTTCAGCCTAACGCAACATCAGTTAACACTTATAATAGTGGGCTAAAAACTTTCAATGTCATGTACAATATACATGGAAATGAACAGCCTACAGATTTATAGAAGTAGAACTGCTGATGCCGATGTTAAATGAGGGACTGGCGTACTCATGCCTTTATTACTTCAACTGAGTTGAGCATTTTAAAAAGTGGTTATTTATAATTAAAGTTACATGTAATATTAGGTACATTCTACATGGATTGGGAAACTTTTACAGGGATCATTTCATGCACAATCAATGTTTTGACCAAAATGAAAAAGAAATTAATGACTAAATTCCATTATCTTCAACAGCCCCCCCCCCCCCCCCCCCCCCCCACAATTTCTATCCTTGTCATTAAAAATAGGTCAGTTTTAATTGAATTTGTGTATCATTCTCAGGCGAAGAACAGAATCAGATAAATACTCTACTATTGGCCGTGACAGGGCAGTCCAGCCCGGATGAACCATCACATTAATTGAAGTTAATGGGAGAGTTCACGGGTGAGTGAGGAGCAGGGTCTTGCCCGTCCCGCCCACGTCCCTCCATGCAGCACTGTGTCCAAGGCTCAAATGCATCTTAAATCACACAGCCGTTAATAATAATTCATTACAATTCAACAATTTAAGTGTTATTATTGACCAGAGTAGTTGCAATGCTAATAATCATCACTGATAATACATCACTAAGTAATATCAACATGAGTGGAATGTCTGTATGCCTTTTAATATCTGTACGCCTTGTCGATTCCAGAAAGAAAGATCTAGTTCTAGTCAAGTTCTGTGCTCTCGTTTGTGTTCTTGTCGTGAGTAAGGTGGAGAAGCTGATGACCAGACAACAAGCAGATATTTCAGATGAGAAGTCCTACAGCTCCACTAACTCGCTGCTTTGAAACCAGCCTGTGCCCTGTGGGTATATCCTCAGGCTAAAAGAGGGTTTATAATTATTATATTTATAATACTTATTAGAACTAGTCTGAAACACAATAATGCATTCACATTTATTTCATATATTCTGTGAATATACAACATTTAATCATTTTTTTCTTTCTTTTTTGCTTGAGAATGCATTTCTTTGTTAGAATTTCACAGCAAGTGGGTGAGTATTTTTTTTTTTTGTTTTGTTCTGGGAGCAAAATTATCTATAATTAGTCGTCATGCCTGTTTTATTTTTAAATTAAATGAGCTTGAGTGTGTTCCTGAGAGACTGAGAATCGGAGCGAATTCCAGTTAATCCTTCAGCAGGGTTACCGTTACTGCTTACCACAAACGCACATTATAATGGGTCTGCTGCCGACCTGTTTAATCCCTTCCAGTCACTCCCGTTACTCTTTTAATTACTACATAAGCAATCCCAAATTCTGTTATTGCCTCAGCTTTGGTGTGTGTAGTATAAGTGTAGAATGCACGATAATGCAGCATGCTTGGATTTGTTCTAATTTAAACAAAAACTCAATAGAGAACAGTGGAGCGCTGAACTAGCGACAGACCCACAGATTCCACAGGGGATGTGATGTCAGAGGGTACTCTTAGGGTTAAGGAGCACCCAAGATGATCCCATGAGAAAATGAAAACCCATGGATATTGACAGGCTTCATGCATCAGTAATTTATATATTTTTTTAAAAAACAGTACTTAAAAAAGAGTAGCTTGACTAGGTGTGCATGTGGTCCAGTATGGTTTAACTATGGCTTCAAAAAAAAGGAATAAAGTTCATTTACAGGAACGGACCTTTCCAATATGACCAGAGGCTGTCAGTGAAGAGAAAAGTGAGCCAGGCCTGTGTGTGTGTGTGAGAGAGAGATGGGGGGGAGGGAGGGAGGACATGGAGACAGAGGAAGACAGACAGAGAGAGAGGGGGAAGGAGAGAAAGACAGGGAGAGACAGAGAGAGGGACGGAGAGAAAGAGAGAAAGATACGGACACAGGAAGACAGACACAGACGGAGAGAGGGGGAAGGAGAGAAAGACAGGGAGAGACATACAGACAGAGAGAGAGAGAGAGGGAGGGAGAGAGTGAAAGAGAAAGAGAGAGAGAAAGAGAGAGAGAGAGAGAGGGGGAGGGAGAGAGTGAAAGAGAAAGAGAGAGAGAGAGAGAGAGAGAGGGAGGGAGAGAGTGAAAGAGAAAGAGAGAGAGAGAGTGAAAGAGAAAGAGAGAGAGTGAAAGAGAAAGAGAAAGAGAGGGAGAGAGAGAGAGAGAGAGAGAGAGAGAGAGAGAGATTATGATTGTGCACGGTGATTCAGAGCCCCTTGTTTGCAGTGGGCCTCAGTGACTCCCTGCCAGCAGTGGCTGCCTGTGCACTCAGTGGGAACAGAGGAGATGTGCACTGAAGGCTGTGCAGGAATCCTTTAGTCACCGAGCAAGCCCTCGCATCCCGGGTGTTTAACTCCTGCTTACTCCAGTCAAGTCCCCCCCCCCCATCTCCCCGCCACAGCTGACCAAAAGCACTGACCCCTCTGTCCTCTGCGTTGCTGCTGCCAGAAACCCGTCCGATAGGTTAACTTATTTTTGCCTCCTGCAGCGAAATGGCTGTCGGACCCCCCCCCCCCCCCCCCCGCCCCCCCCGGTGAATCGCATTAACGTATTGTAATTTCCATTTCCACACTCAAACAGCTCTGGCAGCTACAGGTACAAGCATGGCACGACTGGCGCCCCGCCAGAGGTCGCGACCCCTCCGCTCCCAGAGGTTGTCGCAGACACGGTGTGGACGGCGGGCGCTTCCTGGAGACCGCTCGCCGATTCCGGAACATTCCCCGCGCGGGCTCCTGTTAACACCCCGCTACAGATATCATATGGTCCCTCTGGTTTACAGTGAAAGCTTATGCTACGAGCAAGCTCACGCGTCCGTGAGAACATTACATTTTTTTTCCACCTCGTTCGATATCCCGCCGTCCTCGAATATATCCGCTTCGCCTCGGCCGGCTCGGAGCCTAAAAACAAACGAGTTCGAGCGCGTTTATTGACCGCCTTCCCCGCACCCATAGATCCGGCCGGAGAATGATAGAGCCTCCTTCTGAAGGGGGTCAGAGGTCGCCGAGCGTGGCAAATGTCAGCGGTTAAACCGGGAATCGACAGTCCGCGCCTCCGCCTGGCCAGTTCGCTACATCAATGCCGGCCTGTGCGGGCCGCGCCGGTCTAATGAATAAGTGCGTAAAGAACAGCAAGGGAAAGGTCAGAACCATAGAAATGTGCAGCGTATCTGACATTTCGGCCTGACATTTTGCAGTTTATGGTATCATTGTTAGCTGTGTTGGGTATACATTTCGATATGATGATGTGTATCCTAGTTTATAAGGTTTGAAGGGGTGGCGCGGGTAGGCGGTCACACTGGCTTATGAGCGCCGGATTCGCGGGGCCCAAGCGGAGCGTCGATTTTTCTCACGAGGTGAAACTTCCGCGCGATTGTTTGCGACGTTTAAAAGCGGCCGCCGCAGCGAAGGCGAGAAGCCGCGCCGCGCTCCTCCCCTCGCGCGTCGGCCAGGACCGGGATTCCATTCATCATCTTCACCTGTGCGATCAAAGAGGGACCTCGATGAGGTTTGACACGATCAAGATGCACGCAACTTATTAAACGGAGGAAGGGGATGAAGGGGTGGGGGGGGGGGGTGGAAAAAAAACAGGAAACAGAGGAAATTGTAGTTGATTTTTAATGAACATTTGCCATCTTACATTTTTCAGTGTAGCTGTGGAGGTGTGTTTGATATTAATGACCGGTGTACCCGCGCGGCTGAGAGCTTCCCTCATTAAGCTTTTCATCATTATACGGCGGTCGTCTCGGCGGCGACGGTGAACACACGATCACATGATCGCCTTCAAACCAGCCCCACAAGAGAATCAATGCCATGAATCTTGAGATGATGTGTAAATGGATCCTTAGGGAGACACAGTGAGGGCAGTTTATGTGTACACCTTTGAAGACCCTGATGTGACATGCAAAAACAAAGTAAAACAGGTACAAATCCAATCGAGGCATTAAAACCAGCTCCTTGCATTTCATATGTGTCGTGGTTAGACCAAGGGCTCATTCCAATCGCTTATTTTTACCTCCTTGCATCCTTCCCTTGCTCCACCCATCAGAGGACGCAAGGAAAGGATGTGAGGATTGAGGAATCGTGGAAACATGCATCAGGCAAACGGAACGTCCTCGTTCAGTCAAGCGTCGTTTTGAAGCCACGTAAATTACAGACACGGCAGATGGGGACAGGTGGATCCACAGGTCGACGCGTTCCGAAAAGAATACTCGCGCAAAGGATGCACTCGTGCTTCCTTGCTCAAGCATCCTTCGGGAGCCTCCTAGCTCCTTGCTCCTAGCTCCTTCAAGGAGCATTTAATGGGTTGGAACATCCTTAAAGATGGTGGGCCTCGATTTTTTCCCCGGGTCAGGCGAGGACCGAGGTGACATGACGGATAAAATAAGCGATTGGAATGAGCCCCAGGAGTAGAGCTGTGGATGGGCTCCCAGGACAACAAGGCACAGCTGCAATCAATTAACTCATTGGAACTTGCTAACTGCAGCCTGCAATCAATTAGCCGACAGATAAAAGTTCAGCCGCGCTGCACAGACTTTTCGCCTGTTGGGGGAACAGCGAGGAGGGCGACGGAAAGTTTTGTCTTCGCTCCGGGAAGTGCGAACACTTATTGGAGTGACAGAAGTATATGACCTTGGACTTTTTAAAAGATTTAGTCTTATGTGCTCTATTGGTTTTGTGGTTTGGGAACTGGCCTAGCTAGCCAAGCTTACTAGAGAGGGCAGAGACCAGTGAAGATGCTCTCTATGCTGGAGATGGGACGTAAAAAATTCTCCTGTTCTGCTTCTTCAGTTAAACTAATGTAGCAATCAATATCAAGCCTCATTTTATTACACAGTGCTAGGCACTATTTATGCCACTCCCTGGGGTGTCTCTACAACATGTAGTAATCTTGTATTCATATTTGACCATTCTTTAATGGATTATAAGGACTTGATGAGTTTCAGGGTTGGCTAAATATTCGTTTTTGATCAGTCCTCCTTGAAACTTTCCTTAATGGGTACCTGGCTGCAGCTAGCTAGTGTTGAGTTTGCTAGCTGATCACACAGTGTCTTCAAAGATGTCCACTTAGTCTCCCCACTCAATCCTTGTAGGATAACCACTGATTGGTCAGGATCTTTGTAATATTTGTGCAAGAAGCATCGCTGTTTTCATTGGACACAGGAAGGGATAGGGTCTGCGGTACAGAGGAGGACCAATTACACCTCACCATCTTGGCCCATATGGACAAAGGAAGGGCTTTCTATACTCATACATAAGCATCATGACATCTGAGAATCCACTCAGATTAGATAAGTTTTATTAGCTATACGTCTTAATGTGTCTTGTTAGAATAATCCATGTTTATTATGCTTAATTTCACAGTAGAAAAATACTTCTCATAACAAGGCCTGCATAAAAGCTTTAAAGATATTATTTTTAAAATCCATCTACAACAATGCAATATGAAATTGCAGCACTCGGCAAAGCATTACCAGGCTCAAACTCCCCCAGCTTTCCGGCCTACAGAGGGGGAACGCCAATCCATAGCAAGCAAGAAATCATTTGGAGCCACCAGGCGTTTCAACCACATCCTTGTACATATAAGTGCAGTCCTTCTGACACATGGCTATGTTGCACTGGAGAAAGTAAAGCGTTAAAAAAAGCAAAAGAATGAAAACTTAAAAGGCAATATTTCAAAATGGCGTCGTTAGTATGCGCATGCCGGCCAGGACCCCGCCCCTGGTCAGCGCGCACTGCTCTGAAAGCGGGCATGAGCCTGTCTAATATCTCACCTCACCCTTTAGGCGGGACCAATTGTGTCCACTGCACAAGCATAAGCTCCACCCCTTTTTGCCGTGCCAACGGGGGAACGGCACCGTGCCCTCGTATTCTTTTCCACCAATCGCTGCGCTGCGCTCGAGAAATTTGAACGAAGCGCATGACGCAGACGACTACAGAGGGCCTCGATAAAGACAAGTGGCTTTCCGAGGAAAAGAAAAGGGAAAACGCAGTCCGCTCGCGTCAAAGCTTCTCCACACACAACATGGCATCTCTCCCTCCCTCTCTCAAAATGAACAAACTCAATTCAAGTTAGACCATGAGGTTGACTCGCAATTGACCACAGTCTCCCATCTCCTGCCTCTCCACAGGTGAGCTGGTGGGTGGGTGGTGGTGGTTTGGGAGGAGGGGGGCGGGGGACCTCAGGTGCTGGAGGCCCACAGGTGCATCTGCTTGGCGATCTGGAGCACGTAGACGATGTCCGGGCGCTCACCTGGATCAGGGTTGATGCACATGCTGACCAGGTCTCTCAGCTGAGGAGATACAGAGCATGCTCAGGCTGAGACTCCAGGGGAACAGCTAAAATTAGCTCTCACACACTCTCTCTCTGTGTCGGAGGCCTGGTTCCTGGTACTCGGATCACTTAAAAAAATAATTTAAATGTCTTTCATTCCAGAGGATTGCAAAACATCTCGATACCCTTAAGCAAGACTGAGCTTGTTATTCACACAGATTAGCATAAAGAACAATGTGCTGTAGCAAAATGTTGAGTTTCAGACCTTAAAAGCCGAGAAGCTACAGTAACACGTCACACAGCTGAAGGAGTTCAGGAGAGAGAGAGAGAAAGAGGGAGAGAGACAGAGAAAGATGGAGAGAGACAGAGAAAGACGGACAGAGTGAGGAAGACAGAAAGCGGGTTGTGTGCTGCAGTAACTCCGCAGGGACCTCCGCAGGCTCGAGTCTGGACTTGTTCCCGGTCCTGTCAGAGCGGCCGGCCCCTGCTCGCCAGGACAGCTGGCCACCTCTGTCCCCCCGCCACCGCCCCCGTTACCTCACCCAGGGGACCCGCCGGGACACCTCTGCCATCAATCTCTGCTCTGGTTCTCTGCCCTCCCCTCCCCTACGCTTTCATTCACACCCAGAATGCACGGCGTGTGTGTGAGGCCGGCCGGGCGGGTTGCGGCGGCACCGACCGAAGGCTATACGCGGTATTCGGAGTGCGCCGCCGGCGCCCGCTGTGGCTGACGGGCTCGTGGGGCGGCACGTAACCGCAGAGGGGGGAGGCAGGGAGGGCAAAAAGTCGCCTGCGTTGTCCCTGTCCCGGTAGGCAAGGGGAACTGCTCTGGGTGAGAGAGGGGCAGAAGCCTGCTATCGCCAAGCCCACCTGAAGTGGAGGCCGACAGCACAGCATTCAGGAGGAGGGCGTAAATACAGTCAGCATGGGAACAAATATGATTTGTGCATCTGGATCCACTCCAAATTGGGAGGAAAAACAGGGATGAGATCCGGTTGGTAAAAACTGGGAGTATGAAAATGCAGGACGTGCAGTAGCCTGTAGTGTACAGAGCTCCTCACTCCCGCAGCTGGGGTGAGGGGGGTGTGGAAGCGGGTCCAAGCTCTTCCTTCGCACCCCTGCCTCCCTGCCAGCCCGCTGGACTGAGCGTGTGCAGCTGCCGGACCTCAGGGAGGCTGACAGCTCTGTCTGGGAGACTGTGCAGCTGCAGCTATAGAGGGGGAGGCACAGAGCTGCACTGTGTTTGTGTGTGTGTGTGTGTGTGCGTGTGTGAGGAGTGTGTGTGTGTGTGTGTGCGTGTGAGGTGTGTGAGGTGTGTGTGAGTGTGTGTGTGTGTGTGTGTGTGTGTGTGTGAGGTGTGTGTGTGTGTGCGTGTGAGGTGTGTGTGTGTGTGTGTGCGTGTGTGTCTCTCCCTGTCCCTCGCTGTGCTGGGACAGCTCCACACACTCTGCTCAGGAGGGCAGGTGGGGCTGTGCTGTGCTGGGCGGGGCTGTCACCGGCTCCAGCGTGGGGCCGGCTTCTCCTCCCGTACAGAGGGGGCACAGATCCAGACTCCCCCTCTGTCTGATACTGCTGACGACAGAGAAAGGCGGGAGAGCTCCACAGCTCCACAGCCGCGTGAGGTCTGTCCTCAGCGTCCCGCACAGGCACTGGGCCCAGACCGCAGAGGGTAGCTGTCACTGGGCTCTGCAGCCTCTGGAGCCACCCCAACCATCCCAGCCTCCCCCCCCCCCACCTCCTCCTGCGCTTACGCCATCCCCTGCCGTCCACGCAAGGCGGTCGCCGTGGGTGACGCCGATCCGCCCGTGCCCAGACGCTAACTGGAGAAATAGCTGCACCCACAATGCAATCTGGCCCGGAGCGCAACCGGCTGCTATTTAGCGGAGAGAGGACAATTAAAATGAAGAGGGGGCTTGAGGAACAATCCCAGGCGCACAGCTGCCCCGCGCTGTAATCATTTCCACTTTAAATAGCATCCTTCAGCAGGCACGTCGTGAGCAGGAGCAGCGGCGCTACAACTGGAGGTGCTAATGAGAAAAACTTTTTTTTTTTGGGTTTAAATTCACGAACAGCAACCCAGAGTTTTACAGACCCTGTTTGGAATATCGCTGTGTAGTATAAATACCCTGTGCAATTGTTTTTTTTGTTTTGCATTCATTAAGCCATAAGTTAAAGGTGCATACTTACTTTTTCCAAATCTACAGATTTGTAAACAACTGGACATTTGACATGGAAAGTGTTCTATAACAGATATTCACCCCTGATTGGCAGCCGGGTAAACTGACATACTGCTGATTGGTTAAACTGTAAATCTCCATGTTACCTACATGAACAATATGGTCTCCAGAAGACAAACACCAAGTCCTCATGTAGCAGGCAGTGTAAGAGCTTTGTTGTTTCAGGATAATTAAAAAATGTATTTTATTCAATTAAAATCTATTTAAAATCTCAACCGAATAAAGCAAGCTTAGTATTACAGTATTTGTATTCTTTGGTTCTTTAATAGTTATTAAGAATGATAACGATAAGAACGATAGCACTGTGTCTTAAAATGGCCACCTAAAAAATTATCTGTAGATGAGTTGGGATTGTTTTGGCTTTTTTAAATCTTTAGTACCATTTCCACTTTGCTGTGTATGCTATGGCTGGCACCGGTCTGGGTGGTCTAAGCAGGTCTCATTTTCAACTGGTTACAGACTAAAGTCTGTTACAGACCAAAGTCCCTCCACCAAGAAACCTTCATCAGACTCTTGGCCTGGCCGAAGGGGTTGGCTATCGAGGCCCGCGGCTCTGTTTGACGTCTCCTGGCTAGGTACGCTCTCACCTTCTCAGAGTAGTGGTCGGGCGGGAGCGGGGGGTAGTCGCACTGCTCAATCTTCTGGCACAGGGACAGGAGGTTCATCTTGTCCCCGTAGAACGGGCTCTGCAGGGCAGCCATCTGCAGGGAGAGAGAGAGCGGAGCCCGTTAGCGCTTGCCCTTTGACCCCGGAACGGGCAGGGAGCAGCAGCTCCCGTTTAAGTGTGACGTGCTGCTCGCCGACCAGCGTCTGGAAGCCTGTCTGTTCTTCCTGCTCAGTTCTGAAGTAATCTTTAGGTTCGTCTCCTCTGTTCTTCTGTTTCTGAGTTTAACCGATGCCTCCTCGCTGGAAAACGATGAGAGCCGTTCCATTCTGTTTGCGGGCAAGCTAACGTGAAATGTAGCATGAGCGCCTGCCGCTCTGTCGTCTAACAGGAGGGCACAGACATCGTACCAGACTGATGTGCCCGCGCAGCTGAAATGCACCAAAATGGCTCCTCGCTCACGAGCTGAATTTTGGCCGCCACGCTTCTCACCTCGCTCCCGTTCGACGGAACGAGCGGCTGGCACCTGGAAACACGCGCAGGAAAGGGAGGGAAACCGTATGGTACTCCGGTTCCGCGCCGCTGCACTTAACCCGAGAATAACCTGGGAATCGGCCGCAAAACGGTCCTGAGGACCGGCGAGCTGGGGGGAGAGGGGGGGAACTGCACCCCGTAGAGCGGGCGCACTAAACCCTAAACCCGAACGCGAGCCATCACACAGCCCGTCCCTCGCGGTGCCGTTTACGAGGATAAAGGCGATCCCGGGAACGCTTTCCCCCACATTAATGCCGCCAACGTTTTTTTTCTTTTCTCTCTCTCTCTCTCTTTTCGTCCCGGTAGTTTTATTTTCTTCTTCTCCCGGAGAAAAGCGGCTTGTGTTAGAAGCGTTACAGAGGAAACTGCTGTGACATAAATAACAAAAACAAGCAAGGGGGGAGGGGGGGAGGAGGGGGGGGGGAGGGCGAAAAAAAAGTGACAGGCTTCTTTAAGGGAACGGTGTGCGGGAATATCGCCGCGAAACCTTCCCCTCTATTCGCCTGTAATTCGCGCGGCGTGCTCCTCTGACAATGTCAGAAGCAGCCCGGGGCTGTCGCCGTGTCCCGGCCGCGCGCGGAGATGGCGGGGGGTTGGGGGGGGGTCGGGGGAGGTGCGGTTAGCGCTCCGTTTCCTGGGCGTCATCGCAGCGTGCGGTCCGCTTGCCCCCACACCTATTCATTATCCCCTAATGCCAATCAAGTGCTTCCTGTCACTCTGGCTTATGCTCACACCACCACCACCCCCCCCCCCCTCCCCATAACAAATAAAGGCAATAAAAACCCCCCTCTGATGGAGCAGCGATGGGCGTGCTGATGTCCTCATGCTCTGCCTACATGCTCTACCTCTTTCCTCTCTCTCATCCTTCCATCTCTATCTTTCCTACCCCCCGGCCACTCCTAACCGGGCCCTAGACTTCAGCTTCTGCGATATAATCTCCAGATTCTGTACAGTAGCTTTGTGGAAAGTGTTATTATTGATGGTATTACCGCGACTGTCTCCTCATTGTTTTCTCTCTCCCTCTCTCGTCTGCTAATTGTGCTTTAGAAGTGCTAAGCTGAAAATGGCCGCCCTGGCGACGTGTTACATTTTTAATAAGGAGATGTCTGATAATCGTTTTGCCCTTTGAACCCTGAGCTGTGACTGAAGCTCATTACCATGATCAGTGAGCGCTAGTCTAGGGGGGGGGGGGAGGAAGGCGGAGGAAGCGCTGGGGGGTGGGGGCACTGCTACCTTTCCACAACTCGACTGCAAGACTGTGATCGTCCGTCCCCCGTCACATACATTCTCTCTCTCTCACTTGCTCACGCCGCACACACAGACAGACACACACACACACACACACACACACACAAAGACATGCACTTACAAACACACACATACACACAGACACGTACACACACACACACACACTCCACTCCTGCCTGACACTGGAATGTGCGGGGCCAGTCACATTGTGATGCTGGCTGTGCGGAGGGGCTCCTTCTCACAGCTGTGGGCCCCGCAGGGCGGCCTCGCCCCCCCCCACCCCCACCCATTCCTCCCCCCCCCCACCCCCCCCCCACCCCGCTGCCCCCACAACCCGTCTCCAGCAGGGTGCTGTTAATTAGCAGCCAGCCTCTGCCATCCACTCCAGCGCTCCTACTGGCGTTCCCCACCACCCGGCCCGCTCCACCGCTCCCAGGCTACGCTCGCGCGCCCAAATATCTCCTGACGGCGGCGGCGGCGGCGTTCCGCGCGGTTCTGAAGATCCGTTTGAGTTTTGAAAGAGTACGGCGCCGCTCGCCGAACGTAACTCTTGGCTCAAAATGGAAAAATAAAAACAATATAACAAAGGAAGGATACGCTCAGGAGAAAGATTTTGTTTCTTTTCTTTTTTTTTTTTCCAACAGTTTGGCGGCGGCGGCGGCGGCGAGGAGAGCTGGTGTCTTTTCCGGAAACATCCATCACTCCGCCGGCTCTCGTCACTTCCACGGGGGCCCGCAGCCACGGGAGAGCCGCTCCTGAAAGCTCGCCGCGTTTTCATCTCGCGGAGCGACAAACGCGCCCGACTGAAAAATGTTTAATTTGCGCTCCCGAAGTGCCGAAGGAAGTCATCGGGAACGATAATCCCCCTCTTTGATCAAACCGGCGGCGCTTTTAGAGCTCTTTACGTCTGCCGGAGACGGAAGGGGCTCTCGGTGGAGAGAGACGGCGGATTAGCGCGCGTCAGAGTCTTAGCAGAGCCGCGCGGAGCCGTGACGGCTGGCTTCGGCTCCCTGCCGCCGGAAAGGGAGAGGGCGGCGAGGGCGGCGGCGGCGGCCGCACCGTCCGAAACGCTCGGACGGACGCGTCCCGGGAGACGGCGGCCCGCCGTCCTTTTCCGCGCTCGCCTGGGAACGCCGCGCTCTTTAACCGAAACGACGGCTAATTTTTTTTTGCGGCGCTGACTTTTCCAGTTCCCCCCTCCTGCAGGGACGTGGCGGAGACACTGATTGGCTGTCGCACGCTCCAGCGGCCCCGGCGGAGGGGGGCCAGCGGAAAGTTCCGGCGCGGTGCTCCCGGTGACGGGGCTTCCTGACCGTAAACACCATCGGGGGCCTTCCTCCCCCCCCCACCGCACCTTCACCTTCCTCGGCGACTGCTGTCAGGGCCCAGAGTAAAGGCCTTGGGTAGTATTCCCAAGAGTGGACTGCCAAGAGTTTCACACAAACGCACACGCACTTTAATTCATGCAAAACACAAGTACACAGGCATGCGCACGCGCTAACACACACGCATTTTCACATACAGTTGTACACACACACACCCACACACACACACACACACACACACCCACACTGTACTCTCTCCTGCGGGGGCTCGCAAGTCTTCGCGCCTGTCACATGTTGCGGCGCGTGACGTTTCTTGTCTCCCCCCTCCCTCTCCCTCTCAGTCCTCCAGGGGACGCTGCAGGCAATCCCACAACCCCCCCCCCCCCCACTCCGCTCCCACGAGCTCCTGCTGTCGGCCCCGCAGAGCGGGACACCCTGCCGGTCCCTCCGCCTCCGCCCGGCCGCCAGATGGCGGCGCGGACACCTCGGCGCGCCGCTGGGGAACGGTCTCGCCCGCCGCCAAGCGCTGGAGCGCGGCGGAAACCGCCTGAGGGGGGCGCTCTCGCATCCAGAGCCGCTGCGAAGGCGGGGCTCCGAGCTCCCGCCCTTCCCTTACACCTCCTGCCTCGGAGGTAGGGCCGGGCCGAGACAGCAGCGCCCCCTTCAGGTAACCGCTTGTTGGGCGCCTCCCTGGTGAGGTGTCTGGCTGATGCACAGGCCCAAGAACCAATGACAAGCCCTTTAGGACTGGAATTCATGTCTGACCCCATTGGGGCAACAAACAATGGGGCCATGGCATCTCCCAGGGAGGGGAGCTGGAATTAAAGCCCAGACCTGAGAGCTGCACGAGCTCAGGACTGCTGTGACTGGTTATGCACTTAACCAGAGAATGCATATAACAGCAGTACATAAAGCTGCTGCATACAGTGCAATAAAATGGAGCGCGCTGCCAGTGCTGACTGCAGCCAGTTCATGAAACACGCTACACCACTGAAACGCTGTGTGTGTTTCAGCACTCCTCTTTTGTTGGGTTAGCTTTTTTTTTTTTGTCCGGGAGGAAACATGTTTGGGCCTCCAGATACAGTATGTCTGGGAATGGCAAATCTGGGGGGAAAAAGTAGTAAAGATTGTTCAAAATATTGACAAGATAAGCGCTGTCACGCCGCCTCTGTCACCTGTGCCATTCCGTCTGGTAGCACACCGGCTCCAGCGCGCGGCGGCGGCGAGGTCGCCCGGCGGCCGCAGACAGGGCCGAGCGCTTACCGCCGCGGGCCTCCGGCGCCGAGCGGACGGCGGGCCTCATTCGCGGGCGTCCGCGGCGGCGCCCCAGCGCGGCGAGGGTTAACCTCGCTAACAGGGCTGTGTACCGCAGGCGCGGCTGCTGCGCTTCATCGATCGGAGGGAGACAGCTCTTAATAAAACATGGCCGGGAGACGATGGATCGTCAGCCTCGGTGAACGCTGTAAACGCTGTGGGTGAAACGCGGTCTCCACAGAAAGAGAGACAACGCTGCGCCCACACACACACACAATAAAGACACACACAAACTACAGACACACACACACACACTACACACACACACACACACACTACAGACACATGCACACACACAATACACACACACACACACACACAATATAGACACACACACACACACACACACCCAATACAGACACACACACACCCAATACACACACACACACACACACACACAATATAGACACACACACACACACACAATAGACACACACACACTACAGACACATGCACACACACATACTACAAACACAGACACACACAATACAGACACATGTGCACACACGCACACACATACATTACAGACACATGCACACACACATACTACAAACACAGACACACACAATACAGACACATGCGCACACACGCACACACATACATTACAGACACATGCACACACATATTAGAGAGAACATGCAGAAATATATCAGTACAGACAAGCACACACACACACCCACACACACACACACAGATATAAATATGAACACACACACTCGCTGATATTTATTAAAACAGAAGAAAGGAAGGAAGGGAGGGAGGGAGGAGGGAGGAGGGGGGGGGGGTAAATCAATGGCGGTTTCCCCAGCTACGGTCAGCGGAGAATAAAAAAAACGCTGCTAAACTCCAGCCGAGCGGCCGCTTTCCCTGACCGTTCCGGCCTCCTCCTCCTCCTCCTCCTCCTCCTCCTCCTCCTCCTCCTCCCCATTGATTTTTTATTTAGCTCCCAGCAGTGATATTTCTTCCTCGCGCGGAGAGGGCGCGAGGCGCCCCTATTGCCTGTCAGCACATAAATCAGCTCCAATTGAGCCGGTGGAGATGGGAATGCTTAATATACTGAAAGCAGTCTGTTAACAGAATTAAAGTGTTATTTAGTTTCCACGGACGGGAGCCAAGGGCCGGACGACCACTGCGAGGCTGACAGGAAATTCAATTCTCTCCGAAGCGGAGCCAGCGTCGTTTCCGCAACCGCGCGAGTGCGTGCATGCGTGAGTACATGCGCGCGCGCGTGTGTGTGTGTGAGTGTGTGAGAGAAAGGAAGAGAGAGAGATTATTTATGACTATTAGAGTACTAGGTGTCTTTTGAGACACAATTCAGGCTCGATCAATGTCATAGGGTTGTTGAGGTGAGTTATCTACACCCATATGCTCAATACTCTTCTGCAGAGGGCTTTAAGATTCTTGGAAGGCACTTTATACCGAGAATGTAATTAATTATGATAACCATTATTTTTTAAATTCACTCTGTTTCCCCACCTAATTAGTAAATCAGTTGAGTTAATTATGTACATATTTACCCTCCTATTTACCCCTCAAAAAGCCAGTTTCCACTGCATTTGGATCCCTGTTGATAGCAGCTGTTTTGCGCTGGCAGGTTTCTTTCTGAAAGCGCGCTGTTCTGTCAACCCGTCCCGGTGAAAACGCTGCAGCAAACGCCACGCAGATGTTCTGGAGCTCTTCTCTGCTTCCCTGCGACTGGAGTGAGACGCAGAACGCGACGCCTCGACGCGGCGAGTTCTTCGGCTTTCGGCCCTACGGCTCGTCAACGTCACCCCTCCCCTCTCTTTGGCGGGGAGCTGGGAACGCGGCTCGGGTTCGAGGAGAATCTGCGTGTTAGCGGCCCAGCCCAGGTCTCCCTCAGAGCGCCACAGATGTTTAGCGCAGGCATTTATGGATTACTTCAAGCAACGAACGCCTTTTCAGAAGAAGAAAGTAAATCCTTGATTTTTCTCATCTAAGGATCTGCGATTTCTAAAGCATATTCTTTACACGCATTCTAGGTGTACTAAAGGCTAATTGTGAAAGAAAGCAAAAATAATAAAACGAAAGCAAACGTGCTTTTCAAACAGCCTTGACGGCTACGCTGAAGAAAGGACTGCTGAGGATAGAGTGACCTCTGACGGGTGTAAGCGTCGCGTTCTGTTCACCAGCACTCCTACTCGCGCGGACACGCACTGAACTCAGGGCCCCCGCTGACCATTAGCATTCCGATAGCACGCTAACCTCCCGATAGCGCGCTAACCTCCCGATAGCGCGCCAACCTCTGCGCCGCTCTTACCTCGTACAGCAGACAGCCCAGTGACCAGATGTCTGACTTGAAGTTGTATCCGTTTTCGTGGATCCTCTCAGGAGACATGTAGTAGGGCGTTCCCACTGCAACGGAGGGAGAGAAGCAGGCTCAGCGGCGTTCGCGGCACATGAAGCGTTAGCACGTTTCCGAGACAGAGAGAGAAACCAACAAACAAGAAGTGTCACAACACGCATTTGATATCGTTTCGGCTCCCAGGAGAAAAAAAAAAAAAACGGTGCAGTAAATACCCTCATGTGTCTCTACTCATGCACACGCGCATGCACATATGTTTACATAGATGTAAATGCACTTTGTGGCAATTAACAGAACCTGTGGTACAATTCCAGTACATATATGACATATATATGATATATATTTTTTTTTTCTGTAGTATGAATCTGAAAAATATGTCAGGGAGTTAATTCTTGTTCTTAGGAATGCTTACAGCTTTGAACACAAGCGACGCTCTGTCTCTGTCCTCATTGCCCGATATGGCGTTCTGTTTTGACTGTCTGTGCCCTGCTTTTATTGGTCTTGACAGAAAGCTCTGAACCTTCTGGAAAGTACTTTTTTATAAAAAGGAAAAAGTAAAAACAGGAAGGGGGAAAGTAATGAGGCTACGGCCGTGCGGCCGCCTCTGCCTTCCTTCGTGGCGGCGCGAGTCGGGCGAACGGCGATTTAAAAGCGGGCGTCCGGATTTACCGAGAAGAGATAGCGTAACGGTAGAGACGGCGTTCGCAATAACCGATGAGGACATCCTTCGCTCTCCTAACGACCGCACGTCGGGCCTAACGACCGTACGCCGGGGCTAACAACCGTACGTCGGGGCTTCGTTAGACCAGGGCGCGGACCGAGGACGATGGCACGGATGCCCCCACCCTACCTAACCCCCCACCCTCCCACCCCAAGAAACGAAAAAGAGAGCAGCGGTACGCTAGAGCGCCCGTTTAGAAGCCATTACCCCTCCGCCAGCTCCCTGGCAAAACAAGGCCCGGGCGCGGGGGACCCGTCTCGGGGCGGACGATGACGGACCGACGGGCCCCGGTCCTCCGTCTCCGGGCCGCCGGCCCGCCCGCTCGCTAACGCGGAGGGACGGCCTGTAACGAGCGCGCTCCGCCGCCGCTGCCGCCGCCGCTGCCGCCGCCGCGCTCTCCGCTTCCAGTCTAATCAGCGCCGGCATGCCAATGCGCCGCATTAGTCAATATGACAAGAGCGGGATAATCAGAGGTTATTAATCAAAGCCCTCGCACGGCATTATCATGCGCGGAGCCAGCTGAGCTAGACCAATATTTATCTGAGTCAATGAGCGGCAGAGCCATCGCTGGGAAGATAATTAATAACGGAAAGCATCAGCATCTTTGATTAACAGTCCCCTCCTAACATCCATCAGAACGCAGGTCCGCCTCGGCTTTTTTGTGCAGACATCCGCCGCGAATCTAACCCCGCCCCCCCCCCCCCGCCCTGCCCCCACAGACATGCGCGTAATTTAACGCGATGAAACCGAAGTGCGGCGAAGATCCGATGACTTCCGCTCTGATGGGCACGGCCGCCGCGCTGCTGAGGCTGTCCGCGGCGATCCCGTTCGTTTGTAATGCCGCCCGTCGTCCGGACTTTTTTCGACCGAGCGCGACTTTTCTAGACGGGGCGGCGCCGTCCCAAAAGAAGCAGGACTCCTGTGGGGTCGGGGGGTGGAAGTTGTGCCCCATTGAGCCAGCTGAATATGATGGGCGCAGCTACGTCGAAAAGCACTACACGAAAGCACTACAGATTTAGAGCAATCCTATGCGTGCACCCATGCACAGACACAGGGCTGCATAACAGCACAACTCACATGCACACTTGAGACATCTTAAGACTGCTTCATAAATATATGTAAATGTATCCATTATTGTACACCCCTGAATCAAGCATTCCAACCAACCCTCCTTTATGATCTCAGAAAAAGAAAATTGCATTCAGTCTTGGCTATGTGTTCCACACAGGACTAGGGTCCTGACTCAATTCAGACCTTGAAGGATTTACAATTACAATGACAATTTGTAACAGCATTCCCTGAAAATGTGTAATGTGAAAAATGTGTAAAATGCTTCCATCACCACAGAAAATGTATTAATATTAATTGTGCGTGATTCCTGCATAATTATCGATTTGAACCTATTTTCAAAATAACCAAAAAGGGTCATCTCATTTTTTTAGAAATACTAAATGTTAAATCTGTTACTGAAGAGCAGAAACATAACCAGATCTCTAGAATTGCTCAAAATAATTAAGGTAACAGTTTTATGCTTTTTATTTCCAAGATGCATGCGTACACTGGCAAAAATATTTTCCTTTCTTTGTACCGAAAAGCTCCAATACTTCTGTTTCATACAAAATATATGCGACAAAGTATAGTACGGTCTATTCTTTTTGTTAATATAATTTGGCACCCAGAACTCGACTGTAATTTGAACACTTTAGTTACCTTTTAATTATAAAACCCACTGTTAACAGCTAAAGGGGAACAAGTGCTAAACAAAAGAAGGAGAGATGAAACGAAGGGATTCAGGGTAATTGGTGGAGGGAATCTCGCTGTAATTATATTCTAAAAGATCCATTTGTAATTGTAAAACTATTATCAACATGAACTTTTTAAATTTTCTAAACCAACAAACTCTCAACATTTTCTTCCCTCAATTGCCTTTAAATTTTGTTCAAGGTTTGAATGAGGTTGGAACTTCTGGCACATGAGCAATCATACACACACACATGCATGCAAGTGCACACACACACACACACACACACACACGCACGCACAAACAAATATGCATGGATGTACACACACACACACGTGTGCATATACCAATAATAAATATTTCATTCAAAACAAAAAAAAAGATAAGTCCAAGACAGCTTAATTTCATATCTTCTTCATCGACACATCTTGCAAACACATTTCGCCAGACATACAAACAAACAAACAAACAAACAAACGTGTGAGGAGACGTAGGCTAATTAGAGGGCTGACGTGTTTCAGGGGGACAGTGGGTGACAGGGCGAAGCTATGCTGGGGGAGGGGGTGGGGGCAGGGAGGGGGGGGGGGGGGGGGGACTGGGCCGCCGCGGAGATTTCCTGCTCCGTCTCGCCGATGACGGCACAGGGGGGCTCGTTTGGCTGCGAGCGGAGAGGGCCGAGGAGCGCCGAGGCTCGCCCGCACCCCGCACCCCGCACCCCGCGCGCGGGCAAATCTTTCATTTTTATTTCATTATCCCGCCACGCGCTGTCACTTAATTCTCGCGCAGGCGATCTCTCCTGACAAACAGGAGCCCCCCGCCTGATCATTTGTTTGACGTCCGCTCTGTTTCCCCCTCCTAATTACGGCTCCCGCTCCGCCCCGCGGCAGCGGACTCGCCGCCAGGAGTCCGGACAGCACACCTGTCAGACCGGTCGCCACGGCGCCGCCTGCCCTTTGGTGCCAGGGTGCCGCCTGCATGCGCGCGCGGCGAGGAGGGTGGGGTGGGGGGTTGGGGCTGAGGGTGGGGGGGTGGGGGGGGAGTCGAAGGAGAGAGAAAAAGAAAGAAAAAATGGATAGAAGAGCACGAGGAAGAAAAGCAGAAACCGAGCGCGAGCGTGTTTGCATACGCCTGTGATCCTCGCGCGCGCGCGGGTCGCTAACCTTCCGGGTTGGAGTTCACAGTTGTTGCCGGGGTAACCCGAGTGTTTCTGCCCGTCGCCGGCTTGTTAGAGTCGCTGTCTGTGACTGCCAGCCGCCTTCATTAAGCTACGGACACGTCTCTGCCGGTCTCTGGACACTAATGAGTTCCCCTCCACCACATATACAGGCATACAGACACACACACACACACACACGCCCACACACACACACACACCCACGCCCACACTCACACACACACACACACACACACACACACACACACACACACACACCCACACACACACACACACACACACACACGCCCACACACACACACAAACGGGATATATACACTTCTCGCCGTTTCTGCATACGGAAATTGAAATGGAATTACAGGCGGCGCTCTCCTTGTTTTGAGAGGGAGAGGAGCCCGGGCATAATTAGCGTGCGCGCTGTCGTCTCCCGCCATCTCCCGCCATCGTGGCTTTAATCTCCGGTAGCCTGTGACGGGGCTGGACGCACAGGCGCTCCGGCCGCTCCGGACGCTCGGCGGCCATTTTAACGAGGCCGACGTGCCGTACCTCGCCCGCGTCGCCGTACGGGTAGCCTCTCGTCGTCCGAGAGACCGGAGCCTCGTCCGCTAGCTTCCCATTCAGCTCGATCTGAGCCGTTAAAAGTGGAACGTGCTGGTCCCTCTGAGATGACTTCCATTTCAATTTCAGTTACGCAGTGCGATTTTCACATCTTCACGTTATCTATACTCTCATGACTACGCCAGAATGGAGTCAACAGTCCATGGCTTTAAAGATATGGATATGGGCCTGCTGACAAAATAATGCAGCAAACAAAAACAATTCAGCGCAGGTAACAATTTGTGCCCATTTGGTATAGCTGATATAGGATCCTAATTCATATATCCAAGCATGATATGCAGGGCACATGCACAACTGGCAGTATTAGAGGAGAGGAACTCACACAGGCATGTGTAAGGAAGTGGGGGGGGGGGGGCTGGTTGACCAAGTACCCGCCCCATTTTCCCCAAATGCTCAATGTACCCCTTTGATTTGATTTTAAAATAATGTATTTGCATTATTATCATTATGGTCATTACTCTTCATTCATTCATTTTTGTAAAATATATTCTGTACAATAGCTGAGTGTCACAGAACAATTTTTCTAGGTTTGTGAGCCCTCTTCTCACTTTGAGCACCTGCCTCTCAAAATCTCTCAGTACGGTCCTACTCAGACACCATCTTCCTACCGCAAATTATACACTAGACAAAAATCCCCTTCTTACTGTACATAGCATCTTATCAGAACAACAAAGACACTTTGATTGTTCTACTAAATAGACCACATCTATTTAAATCTGTATAACTCCACATACTAATAAATGCCACGAATAGCTTCATAAAGAGACACAAAGATCAAAACGGAAAGCACCGTATTTTTTAAGTTCAATGACAATTGATTTTCAGGTGGCATACAGTCATTTACTAAGCCATGCCTCATTAAGAGAATGCCGCCTTGCTCTTCTTGACAGTTAAGGAACCGAATCATTTACTTTACTGTACAACAGTGAGGAGAAAACTTTCCCCCAGAAATGATGCTTAATAGACCCTCGTACATTTATTTTAATAGACCTGGTACCTCCTTCATTTCGGTTGTCTTCCTAAGTGCCTGCATAAAAAACAACAAAGACATGACCAATAATGTTCATTTCATCTTTTCGTAACTGCGAAGATAAGCGCTGCTGTCCCTCCCCTCTCCCTTTCCCTGCTCACTCTCTCTCCTTTCTTCAGGCTAATTATTTGTGTATCTTCAAGCTCCTCTGCAAAACCAGCAGACAATCTCGCTCCCACAGAACTGCATTTAGCTAAGTGTCATAATGTTACTCATGCCGCAGAACGCAGCTCCCATCTCCATAAATCTCCATAAAATCCTCCGAATGTGAAGCTGTCACACTGCCACGGCCATTTAAATATTGAGCTGCGCTTTATGCGAGTCACCCCAGAACAGCAATTTCCGGCGCCTTGGCGCCGCTCGAAATCGGCCGCCGCCGCCGCCGTAAACGTCGTGTCCCCGCGTTGCGGAAAGGTTTACTCGATAAACGCGCGCCGCCCCGTTGTGACAAGACCCCGGCACGGAAAAGTGAGGCGCAGGGGGACCGAACCTCAGAAAGGTTTTTTTTTTTTTTTTTACCGTGACCGGTAATACCGCGACACTGACTCGGGGGTGCTGCTTGTTGCTCGGCTTTGAAAAACCATAGCAACACCTACAGATGTGACACACGTTCTGAACCCAACAGACGCAATCCAGATTTGAGTCAGGAGCCGTGAGTAAGAGCGAGGGCTCTCTCTCTCACGCCGAGGACTTTTGACGGGGGCGGGAAAGGCGCCATGCCTGCACTGCGCGGCGCGACGAACCTGCTCCGCCAGGCGCTAACTGCAACCGCGAGCGCGCTAGCGACCTGCTCTGGGCCCGGTCTGGGTTAGGAGGAGCCTGTCCATCTCCTACGCCATCAGGCTCGGTCGCTGGGCTACGACACGGCGACGGAGCCTTGGAGCCGACACCTGCGCCCCCCCCACACCCCCCGCCCCGCCCCTCCCCTCCGGCCCCGTGGCCGCTGAGCTGTGATCGTCGGTCCACTCATCTCGGTAATGATACCTTCTCCGTACCGGCGGCGCGTCCCCCGCGGGGGGGGGGGGGGTGACGCTCGCACGAGGCCCCGCCACGCGGCCCCGGGGAGCTTCTGAGAGGGCAGCCCGCTCCCCGCCGCTCCCTACGCACCCTCCGCACCGCGCGCTGCCTTTCAGTCCGTTTACAGAGCCCTAATGACTGGTGAAAGGCAGTTACATCAAGAGGGCGGCTAATGTAAAGTTGCGGCAATTAGCTTTACATCAAAAGGGATGAAAACATTCCCCTCAAAGACCGCTGGCGCTTTATATGGGGAGAGACAGGGGCACAGCAAGACACTGGCAAAATGAGACAGATGGGCATACGCGCACTCACACACACACATACACACACGCACATACACACACACACGCAGACACACACACACATACACACACATACTCACTCACACACACACACACACACACTCACACACACACACACACACGCACACACACACGCACATACACACACACACACGCAGACACACGCACTCACACACACAGACACAGGCACACATACGCACACTCACACACACACAGACACACACACACATACACACACGCACATACACACACATACTCACTCACACACACACACGCGCACTCACACACGCACATACACACACACACTCACACACACACACACACACACACATACACACTCACACACACACAGACACACATACACACACGCACGCACACTCTCACACACACAGACACACGCACATACACACACGCACGCACACGCATGCACTCACACCTCACACACACGCACGCACACGCATGCACTCACACCTCTCACACACATACACACATGCCACACGCATACACACACACACAGACACACACGCATACACACACATATGCACACATGCACGCACACATACACACACACACAGACACACACGCATACACACACATATGCACACATGCACGCACACATACACACACGCACACACACATGTGCACTCACACACACACATACACACACGAACATACACACACACACTCACACACACACACACACACACACACACACACTCACACACACACAGACACACATACACACACGCACGCACACTCTCACACACACAGACACACACACATACACACACGCATGCACACGCATGCACTCACACCTCACACACACACACGCGCATGCACTCACACCTCACACACATACACACATGCCACACGCATACACACACACACAGACACACACGCATACACACACATATGCACACATGCACGCACACATACACACACGCACACACACACGTGCACTCACACACACATGCACACACACATGCATGCGTACACCCACACACACAAACACGCGTACACACACACACACACACGCAAACACGCACACACAACTGCTCCTTCACAGACCCCAAACAATACACAGGGCCAAGAGGAAATGGCTGCTTTGTACTCAGCTGCTCACTAGCAGTGCGAGGCGGATTTGTTGGACGGATCAGCACCGCCTGAAATATGTGACCTTACTGTCTGTGACCAGCGCTTTAGCCATTTTGTGAGTTGGAGGCTGGAAACAATGAACGGTCTGTCTGCTTCTGCAGAACTCGGGTGCACAATGATTACACGTCAAATGAGCCTGGAGCAGCAGTTTTATGATTGGTCAGAGGAAGAAAATTACGATTTGATCTTTCTGGTGGACATGCAACAACTAAAACAACTGAACCACTAACTCGACAACTAAAATGTCTGTTTTTATGTACATGTATACATGTTATTCTGCAGTCTTGACAGAGAATTTGAACTCCAGCATAAGTGGGATTATGAATGCTCACTAAAAACCAGAATTCTCCTAAGCACGGCTAATCCATAGACGCACGGGCAAAAATAAATAGGCCATTAGTTAAATATCTGGATATGAGATAACCTGATGGCCTAGCTTCTTCTTCCTGTGATTATTATTATTATTATTATTATTATTATTATTATCCTTCTTCCTCTTCTTTCTATTATTTTTCATATTCTTCAACATCCTCTCATTGTTATTATTATTATTATTATTATTATTATTATTAATTTGCATGACGCATGAATAGACTTCAGCTTTAGAGTACCTGAAAGGTTTTGAGTCCGAAATCGAACTGTTTGCAACAAACTGAATTTATCGATCGTTTCATACCAGGTTTTGTATACAGCTCCCCATTAAAAAAAAACACTGAAAGAAGGAGCCAGAGGAATAAAGGATGGCTTTCTCTGCTTCCTCACACCCCCTGACTCCTGTGGCATCAATTAGCTGCTTTCTGCAGCCCAGAGTTTCCTCCTGTGGGCTCCCGGTGAATAAAGCGCTGGAAATGAAACAGAAAGAGCGGCCTAATCCAGCCGGGGCGGCGGGCTGTGTGCGTCTAATCCCCCCGTACGGCTGCTGTGGCCTGGGGGCAAGCAGGGGGTTAATCCTGCCCCTCGAGACCTCCAGTGCCCCCCTAAACCACCCCCCCCCCCCACGCTCCGAATCCCCCACCCCCTTTGTCCCACCCCACAAGCCCCTGACACACGTGCACACGCAGGAAAAAACACACATGCGTGCGCACACAAACGCACACGCGTGCGCACACAAACGCACACGCACACAATCACACTACATTGTATTACATTATTATGACATACACACCCAAAGACACATGTATTCTGTTGTACAAAAACACTGTAGAAAAACCATAATACACAAACAAATGAGGGTGCGTAAAACACATTCAGACACTCTAAGTCTCACACAGGTCACACCCACATACAGAAATACAAAATCGAACATACAGAGTACACGCACATGCACGCACGTGTACCCAGAAGCGCACACACACACGCACACACACGCACGCACACACACGCCGCCACCACAGAAGCAGAAGTGCCAGCCCGTGCATCTGTCCTACGCAGCCACGTCTGTACAGTGCGGTGCAGAAGAGTGAAATGAGAGGAAACGGCCACACACTTGTGCTTCCTCCTCACACGCAACGTCACCCACAATCAGGATGCGATGAGTGTGACCAGCGAGAAGGGGAAGTCTCGGCCTACTCAAGCGATTTCGATACTCATTTCAGCTCGTTTTATATGAATAAGAAACCTCCAACTGCCACAGCCCAATACTCTCGGCTCTAAAGGCTAGATTAACACAAGGTTTGCAGGTGTGAATATGTGCGTTTTATTTCGTGTTTCCACTGTAAGGCATCTTTGAGACAGTGCCTCTGCAAAAAGCACCATACAAACAAAGTTGAAGGAGTGCACAGGGTTGAAGTGTGTAGTGGGGTGCGCTTTTAGAGGAGTGTACAGGGGTGAGGGGTAATGGGGTGTACTTGTAGAGGACTGTATAGAGGTAAGGTGTGTAATGGGGTGTACTTTTAGAGGAGAGTAAAGTGAGGTATGTGGTGGGGTATATTTGTAGAGGAGTATAAAAAGGTGAGGTGTGCAATGGGGTGCATTGTGGGAAGGAGGTGGACAGAACTAACAGGGCGTGGTACAGACTTACCTAAGGAACGTCTGAGGGGGAGGTTTCGGGGTGCAGTGTACAGGCTTACTTAAGGTACGTGTGAGGGGGAGGTTTTGGGGTGCGGTGTACAGGCTTACTTAAGGAACGTGTGAGGGGGAGGTTTTGGGGTGCGGTGTACAGGCTTACTTAAGGAACGTGTGAGGGGGAGGTTTTGGGGTGCGGTGTACAGGCTTACCTAAGGAACGTGTGAGGGGGAGGTTTTGGGGTGCGGTGTGTGAGGGGGAGGTTTCGGGGTGCGGCGCACAGGCTCACCTAAGGAATGTGCGGCGGTGGTTTTGGAGCTGAAGAAGCGTCCCAGCCCCAGGTCCCCCAGCTTCACCTCTCCCGTGGCGGTGATGAACACGTTGGCTGGCTTGATGTCTGCGACAGAGAGAGAGCGAGAGAGGTCAGGGGTCAGGGGTCAAGGGTCGGGCATGCTGCCCCGCCTCTCCCCGTCCCCGCTCGCTGTCTCCGGGGGGAACCGAGGCGTCTCCCGGCTGTCGCTGACCCTCCCCCGCCACCAGAAACCCCCGTGGCTCGTTTCAGCAGAACAGAGACGCAAATCCCATCTCAAAACGCTGATGTAAGTGTTCTGGGGAGGGGGGGGGGGGGTGAGAGGAGGGGGCAAGATGGATTTTAATGATGTTTAGTTCCCTCTGTCATCCCGAGTTCATCGGAGAAGCACGCTTAAATATTCCCCAGTCCGCTCCGCGAGCGCTAACGACAGCGCCATAAAGAGACGGGATGGGCGTGCTTCCCCAGCTGGAGAGACCCGCCCACCCGCCGCGTGACGGACAGCTCCGTCAGCTCCGCTAATGGGCGGCTTCTGACACGCGCGCCGCTCGGCGGGCTCCCCGCTCTCCTCGCGCGCACGGCCGCCACCGCCGCCGCCAACAACGCCACCGCCGAGCCCGTCCCCGGACGGAGACGCGCGACGCGCCCAGGCGCGGACGGCGCGGGTTTCGCCGCCCGCTGCGTGATTCACCGCGCGGGGATAGTGAGAGCGCACGGGCGCGCGGCGGGAGCGGCCAAACAAAACCGCCGGAACGGGCGGCTGTAACCGTAGAGACGGAGAGAGAGACGGAGAGAGACGTTTATCAAGACGGGGACGGGGTGTGGGGGGGGGGGGGGGGGAGGATCTGAAATCAGGGGAAAATAAGCGACAAATAAAAAAAGAGATATGAGAGAGAGAGAGATAGAGAGAGAGATAGAGAGGGAGAGAGAGAGATGTTTACCTCTGTGCATTACCCTGCGGGAATGCATGTGCTCTACGGCGCTGCATAGCTGTACAAAATATTTCCATATTGTCCTTTCAGGGATGAGTCGTCTCTTCTTTTTAAAATACTGTGGAAAGAGGAGGTATGCATAAAATATGAGCCAGATTTGGCAACCAGCAATCTGCCACTAACCTCCCCCACCCCCACGCAGACACAGACACACACACACACACACACACACACACACACACACACACACAGCGCCCATCATCTCATATCCGTCTCCCGGTGACTGCTGAAATACTGCTAAACATCAGAAGAATTATTTATCTTTGCATTAACATTTTAACCCTCTCCACTCCGTTCTTTGAGCCGCCAATTAGGGGCCATTAGACGGCTCCGCTTAACGAGGTTTGCCACTCCTGAATGACCACGGCGCATAATTAACACCAATCCCATCAATTAGCTGGTGAGACGTGCAGTACTTAACGCCACCATACAACGCATGTTTATGTACACATCGTTTTTATTTATCGGTTTTAAACCTTTTTCTACATTTTGCCGTGAGCTGACTGAAGGATATTTTGACTGCGATAGGCATATTACAACTGAAAATTACCAGGTGTCTTGCATTTATCTAAATGTGAAAATCTTGAATTTAGACTGTTTTTTTTGTGCTGTAGGAAAATTAAGCTGACAAAATAAAACAAAACCAAAAATACAAACATTGCTTTTTAATTTTCACGCCTCTTAAACACAACGACAAAATTCTAGATAATTTAATTGCTACTTAATAAAACTTCTTTTATTTTTAATTTCACATTTCAACTTTTTTACTCCCTTTATAAAAAAAATGTGATGTATTAATGTATGAAATCATTTCAAGTTCAAGTACATATAAAATCACATTAGTATGAGGGATGTATGGAAAATGACTAAAAACACAAAGACTGTATATCTGCACTATGCGTTATGAAGTAAACTTATGCTGGTAATTACTACATTTCATTCAAGTTTTGGTTCCTATTAAATTTGTTTTTTAAATATGTTAAAAAATATATATATGACAGCAAAAAAGGAAATGAAATAAAATTAAACAGAAAACTGAAATAAAAAATAGCTTCTGTATTACTCATCATTTTTTCAGTCATTGATGTCATGATTATTATGTATTCTAATAAATACCTTCCTCAAGATAACTTTTCAACAAATAGTTGAAAATAACCTGAAAAAAACTCAAACCAAACACCGCACCTGACCTCCCTGTGAATAGTATTGATCTCCGTGGCGACTGTGGACAGGAAGGCAAAGGGGCAGTGCTTTTCCAGCGACCAGATGAGCGCGTGTACGCATTTGTAAGACGAGCCAGACAGAGTGCGAGAGAGAGAGAGAGAGAGAGGGGGTGGTGTGGAGGTTGTGTGGGGGTGTGGGGGGGGGGGGCATTCTGACACGAGTCCGACAGCGAGCCCCGTTTCTGAACCCTCCTCTCACGCCTGGCCTCACGGAGTCCGCTCCGCGCCCATAAATAATGGAGCAGGACGACAAACACCGGCTGCCATAATGATCCCGACCCACAGGACCCCCGCTTGTCAGCGCTCGCCCACACACCCCCCAACCCCCCGCCCCCGCCGCCCGGGCACGGCCGGCAGCTCCCTCGGTCTGATGGCGGTAACGACCCGCCGCGGCGGTCTGCCGCTGACCTTGATCATCTGAGACAGGTCGCCGGCGTCCGCCAGCTCCAGAACGATGTTGAGCTCGTTGTCCTCGATGAAGGAGTCCAGGTACTTTATCACGTTGGGGTGGTTGAGCTGCTGCAGGGGGGGGGGGAAAGGAAGAGTCAGTGACTCACAAACGCAAGCCCTCGCCGTGCTCACCCCCCCACGAGGAGTTACTTATCTACTTCATCACCGCGTCACACCTACAGCGACCCGGTCCTTTGGAATTTATGCAAGAGCTCATCTGGTTCAGTCAACAAAACTGACACGAAATGTCTGGAGAACTTCCTGATATAAAAGGCAGGGCAACTGGCCTCAGTTCACACCTGTTCTTGAATCTGACTCACAATAATACAATAATAATAGTGTTTGCTTTTCCCCACCTGCCCAGAGTTCACCAAGATTATTCACCAAAATTAATGAAAATTTCAATGATGTTTCCACGTTGAAATTATTCTTTTTTTTTGGATTTTCATAAAACTCTGGCCAGGCTGTGTGACTGCCTGGACTAACTGCCCAGATAAAAGTTCCAACTGACAAACCGCACCCATAGTTGCTCTCTCAACCTGCCACCTAAGAATCCCCTGATTTAACCGGTCCTCTCCCTCTCCTGATGTGTGGTGAGCATTCTGGCACAAAATGGCAGCCGTGCATCATCCAGGTGGATGCTACACACTGGTGGTGGCTGAGATGAGTTTCCCCTGATCACTGTAAAGCACTTTGAGCATCAGGAAAAGTGCTATATAAATGCAATAATTCATTCATTCATTCATCCAAAGCATGATGAAGAAAAAGGCCAAACATAGCAGGCTTCAGGTACACTTACACAGAGCAGGAGAAAGAGCAAAAGCCTTTATTATAGAAAGAGCATATAAAAATAAAGAGACAGGGTCTACATCAGGGTGCAGTGAGATGGTTTTTACACCCCGATGAAGACCCTGTCTGTTCGTTTTTAATAAAAAATTGATTAAAGCTCCAAATCAGAAACAAGTCATGAAACCTGCAAATCAAGATCAAGCTGCTGCTGCTCCGTTTTTCCAGCATGTTTCTGATCACATCACTAATGATGAGACCCCTTATTCTTTTCTGCTTCTTGTATTTCTGTTCTCCCCAGATAACTACTATACCTAGATAAATATGTTGTTCAAGAGAAAAACTAAAATGAAAAATAAAAAATCACTAGAGAGAACAAACAGAAATGAAAACTGCACCCCCTGCACTCAAAAAAAAAACCCTGAATCAAATCATAAAATTAAAAACCAAGTATTTACTGGACTCCCATCTGAGTAAGTAATTGGTCTTTATTTCCTCTACGTAAACACTGCATAGAAACAGAAAGGAGGAATAGTGAGCAGGCTGAAAAGTGAACAGGTAGAATAGTTCTTCTGTTTCCAGTCTGCTTTGGGTATTGCTCCTTGCAAATGGCACCTAAACCCAATCCAGCCTAATCCAAACCCAGCCCAGCCCAGTCCAGCCCAGCCCAGCCCAGCCCAGCTCAGTCCAGTCCAGTCCAGTCCAGCCCAGTCCAGCCCAGCCCAGCCCAGCCCAGCCCAGCCCAGCCCAGCCCAGCCCAGCCCAGCCCAGTCCAGCCCAGCCCAGCCCAGCCCAGCCCAGCCCAGCTCAGTCCAGCCCTGCCCAGCCCAGCCCAGCCCAGCCCAGCCCAGCCCAGCCCAGCCCAGCCCAGCCCAGCCCAGCCCTGCCCAGTCCAGCCCAGCCCAGCCCAGCCCAGCCCAGCCCAGCCCAGCCCAGCCCAGCCCAGCCCAGCTCTGTACAGGGACAGCCTTCTCCCAGCATAGCGGCCAGCGGATCCTGACCCGGCTCCAGCTCGACCGCGCTCCTCGCCCGCTCTGCTCGGCTGAGCTATCGGTAATCGATGAGCGCGGCCGTTCCAGCTGCCAGCGCTCCGGTATCGAGCGCCGGAGGAGGCCCCGCGCTCGAACTGCAGCCGGGAGAGGAGGAGCTTACCGCGCGGCACCAGGCCGCGCCACCCCACGCCACATCGCCTCACCCCGTGCCCCCAACGCAGACGGACAGGTGCCGGGAGCTCGCGAAGGACAGGGTTTGGCGGACGGTAACCGCGGGTAACAGCCCAATGAGAGGTGTTGCCGCAGGCCAGTGAGGGTTCAGCACAGGAGCACACGAGGTGCAGGGCTTGCAGGTGTAAGTGTGCGATAGCAGCAATCGTAATGGTGCCGGCCCGGCTGGGTGCAGTCCCGTGAATCCGCGGCGTGGTCCCGCAGGGGGCCCGCGTCTGAGGGGGAGAGCAGCCTGGAGCAGCTGGGATCAGCTGGAGGGATCTGCTGCCGGGATCAGCCGGAGGTACGGCACACCATCACCACAGAAACCTGCTCTGCTCCGCGAACGGGCGTGTGCCCCAGCCGGCTCTGTGTGTGAGCATATGCGTGAGTATCTGTGTGTGACTGAGTGAGTGAGTGAGTGAATAGGTGACTGACTAAATGAGCAAATGAATGAGTGAATGAGTGAGTGAATGAATAAGTAGGTGACTGAATGAATGAGTGAGCGAGTGCGTGAGTGAATAAATGAATGAGCGAGTGAGTCAATGGGTGAGTGAATGAGTGAGTAAACAAGTGAATAAGTGAGTGAACGAGTGAGTGGGTGGGTGCATGAGTGACTGAATGAGCGCACGTTCACAAGCGAACTCGAGCATGTGTATAACATTCGCGTGATCGAGTATGTACATGCATGTGTGTGTGAGGGCGTGAGCCTGCATGCTCGCGCGCACGCGTGAGTGTGTGTCCGAGCGTGTGCGTATGAGCGTGTGTGTGTATGAGCGTGTGTGTACGAGTGTGTGCATACGAGCGTGTGTGTGTACGAGCGCGTGTGTGTACGAGCGTGTGTGTGTACAAGCGTGTGTGTGTACGAGCGTGTGTGTGTGTACGAGTGTGTGTACGAGCATGTGTGTGTGTACGAGCGTGTAGACGCCACGCTGGCGGTGTAAGGGGCTCTCTCAGCAGAGGCGGTTTTTGCTGGCGTAGCGCGCGGCGCGTGGCAAGCGAGCGCGGGCCTCTGACAGGCAGGAAGGTCACCAGTAAAATGGCCTTTTCAGGCGGCTCATGACAGGCCCGGCCGCGCACGCCTCACCCCGACGGAGGAGGCTGAGGAAAAACACCTCCCTGACTCCACATGACACCCTCCCTCCTGCGTGTGTGTGTGCGTGTCTGTGTGTATGTGTGTGTGTGTGTGTGTGTGTGTGTGTGTGTGTGTGTGTGTGTGCGTGTGTGTGTGTGTGTGTGGGGGGGGGGGGTGATGGGTGAATCTGGCCCCAGCCAACCTCAGCTCACCGCTGACACGAGCTGTGCACCAAACCAGTGGCGGAAAATGCTCTCCTCCCCCTGCTGTTTTTTATAAAAAATTTAACTGCACAGCTGCTCAGGTAAAGCAGCTCTGTCACTCTGTACAAAGGGCCTGGCTGAATGCACTTAGCCTGACCAGGCCTGGTCTCAGGCAGTATCTGACCAGGTCTGGTATCAGGCAGTATGTGACCAGGTCTGGTCTACGGCAGTATCTGACCAGGTTTGGTCTCAGGCAGTATCTGACCAGGTCTGGTCTCAGGCAGTATCTGACCAGGTCTGGTCTCAGGCAGTATCTGACCAGGTCTGGTCTCAGGCAGTATCTGACCAGGTCTGGTCTCAGGCAGTATCTGACCAGGTCTGGTCTCAGGCAGTATCTGACCAGGTCTGGTCTCAGGCAGTATCTGACCAGGTCTGGTCTCAGGCAGTGTGTGACCAGGTCTGGTCTCAGACAGTATCTGACCAGGTCTGGTCTCAGGCAGTATGTGACCAGGTCTGGTCTCAGGCAGTATGTGACCAGGTTCGGTCTCAGGCAGTATGTGACCAGGTCTGGTCTCAGGCAGTATCTTGGGGGCCGTGTGAATGGCGGTATTTCAGTGCCGCCGTGTGGTTTTAATATGCGTTGGGTAGAAAAAGCCCAGGAAAAGTTTTCTGACCGCTGACAGTCCATCGACAGGAGAGGTCTGACCACTGCCCCCCCCCACCCCCACCCCAGCCCCGATGTGCACACTTACCAGGCACCAATGCCCCCCTCCCGCCTTTTTAACGGCTGAGTCGCTCAATTTCCCAAAACAAACGGTAACCTGGAGATGAATGATTCTTTTCTCCCTTTTCTGTAGGAATGGTAAAAATGTCACGCGCATAATTTATGCCGCTGTAAAACCGCGGCTGGCCTGGGACCGCGCGCTGCGGGCAGGGCGAGCGGCAGACGCGGCGCTATCGATTTGACGAGTTATTAGAGCGGCGGGCCGAGGCGGGCGGCGGCATCGAGGCCCTGACATCGACGTCGATGAGGGCCGAGGCGCGGCTCTCTCCCTCTCCGTCTCTGTCTGCCCCGTTCTCTCTTTCACAAACACTCACCCTCTACCTCTCTCCGCTATTCCCTCTTTCTCACTTTCTAGCTCTCCCATTCTCCCTCTTCCCTGCTCTCTCTCTTCTTCTCATTTTCTCTCTTGCTCACTTTCTCTCTCTCTCTCTCTCTCTCCCTCTCTATCTCTCTTACTCGCTCTCTGTCTTGCCTACCTGTTTATCCATACACAACTACATTCCTCCCCAACTGAAGATGCTCTGTAATTTTCTAGCAGCTTTACAACTAAATAACTTAAGTTTCGAATGTACTGACTCAAGGCTCATATTTAGCACAAACCACACATTATCTCACATTACTCATTATCAAATATCATCAGCCATGGATGGTCACATTCACAATTATCAGCAACATTACAGTTACGATGCCAGGATGCCGAAACTGCTGATCACGCTTCATATACATCTGTCGTTTGAGTCGAGCGAACAGCGCGCTGCCTCACCTTCAGAAGGTCTATCTCCTTGATGCAGTCCTGTCGCGCCTTAGCGTCCATCATCTCAAATATCTAGAAAACACAAGCACAACGCTAACGTCACCGGGGACCCGCGCGCGCTTACCCGTACACACGCAGCACGCGCGCACACATCGCGCTGAACAAGACGCGCCGTTTTCCGCAAGCCTTACCTTCGCAGTCACCGGCGTGACGTTCATTAATTCTCTCACTCCTTTTTGTTTGGATGAGAGATTTTTTTTTTCCCCTACGCTTGCCAGAAAATTTGCACGTACAGTCATTTTTTTTTTTCCTGTTATTTTTCTAAACTGCTGAAATGGAGGAGGGGCCGAGGCGCGTTATCCGTCGGTTTTCCTCGGGCAGCAGCGCTACGTTAGCGCGGAGACGCGACCGAGCTCCGCGGGAGGGCGGGAGGAAGAGGGAGAGAGAGGAAGAGAGCCGTACCTGGACCTTCTTCAGGGCCACGTGCTTGCCCTCCAGCAGGTACGCCGCGCGGTACACCTCGCTGAACTGGCCCCTGCCGATCTTCTTCTCGATGCGGAAGTTGGCCAGGGTGCAGCAGCTGTGGTAGGACGGCAGCTTCCACTGTAGCGAGGAGGGGATGAGGGAGATGAGTCACTGAACAAATCACTGTTTTGCCGGCATCGGAAAACCTTGCGTCTCCACTTCTGAGCTTTACGCATAAACAGACAGGCCGCGCTATTGGTTTTGCACTGTCAGCACTTCACGGCTCTGCGACCAATAAAGTTAATTCAAGACACTGCGGAATTAATACTTGTCTTACGTAGTTTATGTATTAATAAAAGTTACTCATATTTCCTGAAAGGTTGGCTTTTTGGAGAAGTTCCTTCTCATGAAAGCGACATTTTAAAATTCAACTTCACGCCAATTAATGTCAAGTACGTCAGTTAACTTCTGCTGTACAATGTAACACCGGACAAACTGACGTAAGTAATGTTAATAGATATTCTGTCTCAAATGAATGCTAAACATATCGCAGAAACTCCTTTCCTTGACATACGAACACCTCTAAATTTCTCCGGTGAATAATACAAGGAGAACGCAGGACTACTTAAACGTAATTACTCAATTCACAGAGTTAACGTGTGAATATAAATTCAAATGATCCGATATTCCACCGTTCTGAAAACAGGCCTGCGGTGAAGTCTGCCTTGCACACACCATTCCTCATTAATATTGCTCTGTTGGGAGGCATAATGTGTAGACATGTCCAATGCACCGATTCATCCTATCGCATAAATAAGGGTTTGATGTGAAAATCGTGAGAATAATATCAAGCTCTCTGAGTCTAAAGCCTCCCAGTTTGAAACTGTTTTTTTTTTTTTTCTCTCACAGGAAGCTTCCAAATTTAATCGTTGCTTTTTTGTATTTAATTGATGCTGCCAAAAATAATGTGAGCACAAATACAATCGTCGAATTCTATTGTACCGATCCCCCCGTGGCGCAATTAGCTTGGGAAACACGTATCCATATTTTTGGCACGACGGAGACGGCAGCCACATTTCTTTTCGAATAAAGAATGGAGTTAGAAAACAAGAAGACGGCGCTGCTCATTTCCTGTCGCACGTCCAGCCAGCCACCTGTTAGCGAGGCCCGCTCTTCTCTCCGCGCGTAAAGAGCATCCCCGGGCGTTAAAAAAAGAAAAGAGCGGGAACGCCGCTCGCCTTTTCGACGCCCCGCGCGGGCGAACGCCGCGAGCCCTTCCGCGGCCCGAACAAGCCTTTTGTGTTTCGCAACAAATCACCGGCCCGGGCAAGGCTGTCACTGTCAAATCAATAAGACAACGGCGGGGGGAGAAAAAAACACTCCCTGTTTTTGGCCTCCACCCCCCCCCCCCCTTCCCCTGCCCACCCCCCCGCCCCGAGCAAATCACCGTCAGGAGGAACATTATAGAGTACACAGCGACGGAGCCCGGCTCCCGTCAGGAAGTGTATATCCACATGTCATCCGGACAGCCGGCGCACCTGGGAGAGCGGGCGCAGACGCATCAGCGGCCCGGGTGATTGATTCTGACCTTTGGGCGGATCCGTCCGCGCGGACTGTCAGCGCGCTTCTGACACGGCTCCCTTCCGCCGTAACGCGCGATCGGAAGGGAAAGGTCACGTCCTGGGCGCTCCGATCGTTTCTCTCCCGCGCCACCTTCCCGGAGACGCGATCAAAGTTCAGAGCGAAAAGCCCAAACTGCAGCGAAGCGCGCGTGTGCACATGCACACGCATAAACGCACACGTGCACACATAAACGCACACGCGCGCGCACGTATACATGCACACACACGGGCACACGCACACACACGGGCACAAACACGCACATGCATACGCACACACCTCCACAAACATCCGCACTCAGACACATCCACACAATCATACACGAGCACACACCTACACAATCACACAATAATACTGCATTATACTACCATAGTATAATATAGACACAAATAATCCCAACCATGCACACACACACGCACAAACACACACACACACGCACATACACACACACACGCACACACACACAGTTGTGAGAAGAGCAGTGAAACAGTGAAATGCCAGGAAAGGGGAAGGAAAGAGAGAGAAAGAGAGAAGTGAGGGAAGACGGAGCGTGTGCGGGTGCACGCGTCGGCAGGCGCTCGCTAGCGAGTTAAACCCAGGCGGCGCGGTCGGTCCGCTCTGAGTGCTCATCCTGGCCAGTGATCAGCAGTGACTCAGCCCTCGCTAATAGCTGCTACTTGTGCTAATTAGCGCTGATGAGCATATTGTGAGGAGGGGACGGTCTCACAATAGCGGCTCCACAGGCCAAGTGTCTGCCCATGACAGCACTTCACCGACTGAGAGCACCGAGGGAGGGCGTGGCTCCCTCTAATGAAGACGAGAAGAGCCACAACAAGGACTTCCTCTTCCTCCCGTTCTATTTAAACCCGCAGGAAGTAAGCGACTCCGGGATCAGGGGATCAACTGCTGCTCAAACAAGAGCCTCTGTGAACAATCTTCCAATCGAGGATAGGAAAGAAAAAGGCACTTGAGTATAAAGGTTCAAATCTTTTTTTTTTGTTTTTTTTTTGCTCAAAAACAGCGGCAGAAACGGCTCCTGACGAGCGTTTCCGATTCCGCGCGTGACGCGCCCGTCGGTGATCCTGCGGGGGGGGGGGGGGGGGGGGAGCCCCCGCCGCGTCCTTCCGAGCGCCAGGCGTCCGCGCGGGGACGGGGACGGCGACGGAGCGCGATACTGACGCCGTTTGTAATTGCGGTAATTCCTCCCGCCCCGGGACGGGGTGCGTTTAGTGCCCCCGTCTGCCCGCCGTGTTGGCGCTAATGCCGGGCGACGCGCGGACACCCCGGCTGATGTGTTTTGGCAGTGCAAAGATCCCAGCTGTGCATTTACATATGCAATGACCCAGATTAGCATCACGCCCGCCCCTCCCGATTCCATCAACGCTGATTAGAGCAGCCACGTTAATGGACACCCCCCCCCCCCCGACACACACACACACACACACACAACACACACACCACTCCCCAAACACTACGTCACCACATGACCGGTTCCCTGTAACACCCATCTCCCTGACACTCCCAACAGTGGCTGCTAGCTGATAAATCACACAGCCTACCTGTCAGCCTCCAACAACACACCGTCAATACCAGTCATTCTCAAACTGAGGTGAGTGGCGATATAGATGTGAATTAAACTTTTTGTATATTACGCACTTGCATAATTGTAAAAAGTATTGTACCTTATACATGCACAGCACTAGTGTGCATGCATCAGTTTTGGCATAATGATAAAAGAATTTGCATTTCACATTTGAACATTTCACATTTTTAACACCTTTTAAGTAGAGCTTAGTCACGGAAAATGTTTTCACTCTTTAAATTGGTTGGGAACTGCTAATCTATGCCCTGCAGGCCCTCTTCTAAGCCCTCTTCTTGTTGGTGTAGCGCCCTCCTCTCCATCTACACACCTAGTTTCTCCCCAAATGCTCTCCTCCTCCCCTCTATGTCTCCCCCCTCCCCTTTACACACTTTCCTTTATGGGGGTTACCCCACTGACACAGTCATATCTGTCAATACTCAACAAATGCAGCTGCGTTGTCTAAAACTAAAACTAAAAAAATGTCAAATGAATTCTTAAGAATAACCCAGACTATGTCAATGAGTTACTCTGAAACTTTGTTGTCTTAGTTCCAGATTAAACATCTCACAGAGGGCCAATGCAGACCGCATCCCTCAGTCACGCTACATTAATATTCTGTCTCGAATATGGATATGTAATACTCTTTACCATATCCTGTTCCGTTTCCCACTGGAGTAGGCAAGAATATCTGAAATGGTAAAAGTGTATGCACGTCAAGATAAAAAAATTGATACTATGCGACTGCTTGAGGTTGCTAATGCTAATTAAATCTGTAATTTTAATAAATGTTAATAAAAGTTACAAGTGTGAATTAGCCCTCGATATTTTTTACATAGGGCTCTGAAGCACAACTACAGGTCTCAATGCCCAACCCTATTTTTCCAGGGAAAGCAGGTGATTGGCCGGCTCGCTGCGCTCCACGGCGATTAAATCTGATCTCATGACGGAGATATGTGTGGTGTGGCACCCTCGCGTGCCCCCGTCTGGATCGTCCAGTCCCGCGGCTTCAGTGCGTCCAAACAGCTGGAGAACGCGCCCTTGTTTCTGTTTTTCATCCAGCGCTGTACCCGGCTCGGGTCAGGACAAAAAGAGCTTCTGTGTCCATTTCGGATGAGGCCACGAGGATGGCTTTCAGTATTTTACGAACTCGCGCTGCCCGAACGCTCAACGTATTAAACATCATCAGAACAAAATGGCTGCCGTGTCAGCAGTGCGTATGCTTCTCAAAACAATCACATTATCACTGTGTAACAAAGCAAATTTATGGCTTTTCTCATCTTTGCTCACTCACTAAATCACTTACTGTAGCAGAAACTCTTGTCCAGAGCAACTTACAACAGTGGGGAATATCAGTGTTTGTCACAAAAAGCGCTATCACCAAGAAGGCACAGAAGGCCCATTTATAATCAATGGGCCTCATTCACAAAACTTTCCTCTAATTATTCTTACTTTTGTTCTTAAAATCAATTTAACCAAACAAACCCCACGATATAGCAAACCCATTGTTTGTGTGTATTATAGAACCTATCAAAATAAGGAAGTTCACGAATAAAGAAAGGACAGCAGAAGAGGGTCGGCGGAGCCATAGTGTGGTCTGAAGAGGCGGGTGGGGAGGGTTTATTCTGTCCTGCCCACAGCGGGAAGGTCACTCTCCCACTGGGGGCCCGAAACAGACCGGAAACGTGACCCGAGAGCACAGGCACGCGGGAGGGCCGAGACAAGCGACCAGAAGTAGGACAAACGAAGAGCTCTGGTGCGTAGGGTCCGACGGTCTTTTGTAGATATAGAGGGGCGGGACCCTTTAGCCGCCTGGTTTTTAAGTTTGATGCGACCCGATCCGGGCGGGCCCGCGGAGGGAGACCAGAAGGCCGCCTGCGGCGCGGTTTCGCGGCTCAGAGCGACGCCGCCCGCCCCTCGCCCCCTTGCCCCTCGCATTAGGGAGCGTTTAAACCGCCTGTCCATGGGAAGAACGCGGACGGGACTGAACGACTTTGATCCAGCCCCCCTCCCCCCGTCCCCCCCCCCCCCGGAGGTCCGGCTATAGACAGGTCTCGTCACCGCAGTCGTGGCAGACAGCCGGGAACGGGAACGGTGGACATGTGAAACAGTCGCCTCCCCCAGCCGTGTATCAGTTCCGACTCATGCTCTTTCGAGAACAATGAGAATCACACTCCGGCTAAACGCGACGTCACTTAAATCGCCGTCGGCCTGTCAGCTGAGATGAAGCCTCGTTTTCTCCCCCCCCCCGGCCCCCCACCTGTGGGGAAGACGTAGCGCCCGGCTTCTCCCGCTTTTGTTAATTACTCCCCGGCTGAGGACTCCCTAACGGCGCCAGCAGTGATTATGCTCCTAACGGAGACTCTAAAGTGCCTCTCTCCTTCGCCGGATGGCTTTGTTAATCTATTTTTTGCGCTTTCCCTATTGATGAAACGCGCCGGCTTTCTCAGAAGCTCGGTCTGGGAACCAAAAAAAAAAATTTCTCGTTCCCCTGCTGTCGGGGTTGGGAGCCCGTGCGCGTGGGGCGCGTCAAACGCGCTCGATGCGATCTGACGGGGACACGTTGAAGTCGATGACGGCGGTGGCGGGGGGTTTGGGGGGGGGGGGGGGGCGGAAGGGGGGGACAACCGTCTGTCATTTGAGACAGGGGCTGACTTGGCTCCGTCTGTGGAAAATTAAACACGGATCAAAACGGTCGTTAACCAAACAAACCAAACAAAAGAAAAAATGTTGAGAAGAAAAAAACTTCTGATAAAACGAGGCTCGATCCTCGGGGGAAATGCAGCCGACACCAGACGAAATCATGTTTTTTTGGGAAGGATTTGGCCCGTAGGCAGCAGAGGAGAGAGAGAGAGACGGGGAGAGGGAGGGGATGAGAGGCGGAGAAGGGGAGGGATGGAGAGGCGGGAAAACGGGCCTAGCCCAAGGCGGAGAGGGAGGAGAAGAAGCGTACGCTCGTCTCCAGCCGCTAGCCGCGCCCGGCGACGGAGTAATTACACGGTCCGCCCCGCGAAGTGACAACGAAAACACACATTAGCTCACAATCGAACCCGCCGCCGCACTTGATGCGGTAATTGGCATCTCGGTGCCGAGAGACGAGGAGAAAATTAACCTTAATTTCCCGAATAACAATGGCGCTGTTGCTGGAGAATTCATTAAGGGCGTCGAGCACCGCCACATGACTCAACGCGACGAAACAAGGGGCCGTTTCCAGAGAACAAGAACCCCGGCCCTGTTTCCTGTCGTCACGTCGCAGACGCGCGATAAATTCCGTCGGAGTTCGTCTCTCCCGTCCCGTCCCAGGCAACGACGATCCCGCAAGCCGGCCTTTAAAATGCAGATGAACGCCGCGCAGCAAAAAAAAAAAAACTAAATGAATGCCTTTTGTGCATAAAAAAAACGCATCGGCTCCGCGTTAGCGAGCGCTATCAAAGTTATTCCTCCTGACTTGTTTTGAGGTTGCCGTCGCTCCCGATCGCGTGGCGAGGCGCGGGGAGCGTTCCGTCTTCGCCGGGTGCCCGCTTCAAAGGGCCCGGGTTCGAAACTCCGCGCTCGGTGAAAAAAAAAAAAAACAGTCCTCAGTCGACGCGTTTCCCCCCTTTGACAAGAGGACTTAATTGCCCCCGACGCTCAGCGCTGCTCCTCGGAGCTAACGTTCCACGCTAGCGTGCTAGTCGTTCGCGCTCTTGGGCCCGACCGCAGTTCGTCTCGGTCAGAAAATGGCGGGTGCCCCGCGGTGCGGCCTGGCCGCAGAGCGCGGGGACGGGCCTTACCTGGTCCTGGAAGTTCTGTCCGGCCTTGTACAGTTTGCTGGGCTCCTCCAGGTTGCACTGGAGGTTGCTGTTCTGACCCTCCATGATAGAAGATGGTCTGGGCTGTCCTCACTCCTACAGAAGAAAAAGAGGCCAGGACATTTAACACAACCCCCCTGTATCATTCAGCTGCTTCAACATTTGTAGAAGAATACTGTCTTTGACCATATTCAGAAATCCTGAATCTTACAACATTTGGTATTCAACAGATATGGCATTTTTATTTATTTTTTTCATTCAACAAGTACAATCCTATGAATTTTAATTAGTGGCATTATCATTTCAGTCAGTACAGGTATGGACACATGACTACATAATGAATAATGACTGAAGCAGCTGGACTTTTTTCCACTCTGGTATATTTAAACATTCACAAATGTTCAGATGTGCACACACACATATGTACACATAAATACAAACGCCTACACAGGTAGTAAATCTGTATGCACACACAAATGCATATAGCACACAAACGCTCACACACATGTGCTTCACCACACTCTCTCTGTCTCTCTCTCTCACATGCACACACACACACACACACTCCCTCTTTCCCACATGCGCACACACACACACAAGCACATGCACACACACTCTCATGCACACACACACAAACATATCTCTCTCTCTGTCTCACATACACACACATTATCTCTCTCTCTCTCTCACACACTCTCTCTCTCTCTGTCCCCCTCTCTCTCACACACACACGCTCTCTCTCTCTCCCTCTCTCTCTCGCAAACACGCTCTCTCTCTCTCTCACACACACACGCTCTCTCTCTCTGTCCCCCTCTCTCTCACACACACACTCTCTCTCTCTGTCCCCCTCTCTCTCGCACACACGCTCTCTCTCTCTCTCTCACACACACGCTCTCTCTCTCTGTCCCCCTCTCTCTCACACACACACTCTCTCTCTCTGTCCCCCTCTCTCTCGCACACACGCTCTCTCTCTCTCTCTCACACACACACACACTCTCTCTCTCTGTCCCCCTCTCTCTCGCACACACACTCTCTCTCTCTCTCTCTCTCTCTCTCACACACACACACACGCACACTCTCTCTCTCTCTCTCTCTCTCGGCCTTGTTATTCCGCGGATCTTGGCAGCGGCCTCTCGTCCCCCCACCGGGGTGGGGAAAGCCTGCTG
>NC_049210.1:17046569-17049069 GCF_013347855.1 Anguilla anguilla
AGAAATAATTCATAGCATCTCTCGTTAGTAAGATGGAGAGCAATTTAGAGCTTCGAGGACAAGGCTTCTATTGGGTCTCTTCACATCGGTTTGTGTGAGCCCTTCTATGCTCAAAACGGCTGAGAGAGGGAAACGTACGTCCGACCGAGGAACCTGCCCCGCTCCGGCCCAACGTGCGGCAGGAATGCTGGGAAATCTGCGGCCCCCGGGGCGCTGAGAGGAGGTGAGGGGTGGGGGGGAGGGGGGCAGGTTTCTGTAAATAACCCAACAATCCAGCCTTTGTGCCCGAGCCTCTCTGCTCGCGGTTCAGCGTGTGACTCACTGGGGTCAGGTGACCCATCCATCTGGGCTCCGCTTAGCCGCTGCTAACCATAAACGCGTCTCAACCCCCCCCCCCCCCCCACCCCCCCACCCCAACCCAGACTTTCAGTTTCCACATCTCACCCTGACATCCTCCCTTAGCCCCGCCCCTTCCTAACAGACCGCACCCACACCTCCCACCTGACGCCGCTCCGGCGAGAGTGAAATTGCTCTGCGTCTGGGAGGGGGAATTTTGCGAGAGTCAGAGGGGGGTTTCCATCCTTCTTTCAAGCTCGCCGCGGTTTTGTCGCGGATCACGATCTCAAGCGACCCGGTTCAGCTGCGTTCGCCCCACGTCCCCCCCCCCCACCCCACCCGCGAACGGTTCGGAAGCTTCTCCATCCACAGGGGAGGATAGATCCCCTCGACCCTGTCCCCTCAGACTCAGGTGGCGTGGGAAAGATCAGCAGATTTGTCCGTCGCCTGACGCCCGACACACCTGGGGTTCGCCGTGAAGTCAGGCTCGCCGTCAGTCCGAGAACCTCTGTGACCGACTCCTTTTCTGTTTTTTTTTTTTTTTTTACGTCAGGCGTCTCCGACAGACCGTGACCCCTGACACCGGGTGCGGTTCGCCGAGACGCGTGGCCTCGCGGGCGACAGGAAGCCGGGACTCGTGCCCCCGGGAGGGCGGCGCGCCGAATTTAGGTTTCGGAGAACGCGGCGCGTTCGAAAACCGCACTCGGCTGAGTCAGACTGCGAGCGCTGCAAAAAAAAAAAAACCCTGAAAGTGACGGCGGTGCGAGCGCTACGTTATCGCAGACGCCCCGCTTAAAAAAGAAAAGGGAAAAAAAAGGGAGAAGAATCCGTGCTCGACCAGCGAAAAAGGCAGACTTCAAATTTCAGCCCGGCCCCCTCACCCTCCCGAACTACCCCCTCCCCCCCACTCCACCCCACCCCACCCCCCGTGAGGCGCAGAGCCGGTTGAGCCTCCTCGCCTTCGGTGTGGGCCGACGAGGGGCACGGGGGGGGCTGCTCGACGGGGGGGATGAGCGTCAAAGTGGAAAAAGAGGCAGGTTTACTCACTTAAGTCTCTCGACAAGGCCCAGGGCCTCCGGGCTTCCACTCAGCGGCAGCTGCGAACGCGGCTCCTTCCTGAAAGAAAGAGAATGAAAGAGAGCGAGAGAGAGAGAGAGAGTGAGCGAGAGAGAGAGAGACAGAGAGAGAGAGAGAGAGCGAGAGAAAGAGAGAGAGTGTGAGAGAGAGAGAGAGAGAGAGAGAGAGAGAGCGAGAGAGAGAGAGAGAGAGAGAGAGAGAGAGAGAGAGAGAGAGAGAGTGAGACAGAGAGAGAGAGAGAGCGAGAGAGAGAGAGAGAGAGAGAGAGAGAGAGAGCGAGAGGGAGAGAGAGAGAGAGAGAGAGAGAGAGAGCGAGAGAGAGAGAGAGAGAGAGAGAGAGAGAGAGAGAGAGAGAGAGAGAGAGACAGAGAGAGAGAGAGAGAGAGAGAGAGAGAGAGGGGCTCAGAGCCGTAAAGTGTGGGCAAGCGCTTCTCCAACTTTCTCGTCTTACGCAACAGACGGTGGAGAGGCCTCCTGGCCTGCCCTCTTACGAAGCACCGCTGGTTTTTTTTGGGTTTTTTTTGGCTGCGGTTCACACCCCTAGCATCCTCCACTTAAAAAAAAAGAAAAAAGAAAGAAAAAATGCAAATGAGAGGTTACCGCTCCACCGCCGAGGCGGGCACCTCCTGAGGTAGCAACCCGAAAAAAAAAAATTAATAAAATTTAAAAAACAACCGATTATTCAATACTTACTCTCGCAGACCCCTGCATTAATTTCACACGGCACTCCAACGCCGCACCCCCCCCCCACCCCCCCCAACCTTCCCCCGCCCGCCCCCCACCCTCAATCTCCGAACGCGTAGAGGGCTCCTCGTTGAGCGGCCTGCTCCCTCTCCCCGCACACCTCTGGGAAGGCCAATCTTGGGCTATTGTTGGAAACGGAGTTGCATCATTACCACTAACCTTGACTCCTGGCTTGTAGCTATAATCTTATGGGGCCACCGGAGACCGAGACCAGCCTGGAGTGAATTATTAATTGATAAGGCCGGTCCTTTCCCCGGTAGCTTGCCGGGAGACGGGCGTGCCTGGCAGGGATCAGCGGCTGCTCTCCGCCAGAATTAACAGCGCACCTGTCAAGGTAAAAAGG